>NC_092864.1:78054221-78115222 GCF_032062135.1 Pyxicephalus adspersus | reverse complement strand
CTCTCCCCCTTCCCTTGCATTACGATCGTTCGTCGCCCATCGTCTGTGGATCTGAGCACCATTCTGCTCTATGCAGAGGGGAGGGGGAGAACGACGTAGTGGCACCCATCTACGTGCTCTCCCCCTTCCCTTGCATTACGATCATCTGTGGATCCGCCAGGAGGATTGTTGGGACAATGGACAACAGGCACTGTACACACGCCTGATTCTCGCCCGATATTGGCCCTGAGCTGATTATCGGGCGAGAACCATTGGACGTGTGTATGTAGCTTAAGGTTGAGAGCATTTTCAATCAAAGAAACATATTACAGTAATGTGGGAATGCGGTGGCCCCCTCCCCTCTTTTAGTTTTTTATAGGATTCTGGAAATGGAATTCTGATGGCATCTAATATTTATGCAGTAATCAGTCCAGAGGAGAACACAGGGTATGATTTAACCTCTCATACTAAGTTTAGTGGAAAATATAAAAAAATACAAGGTAGCACCCCACTAGTCCCAAAGCTGATCTCACAAAAAAGATAATCCTACAGGGAGCAGGGCCTGGGCAAGGCAGCATGAGCATGCATTTCTTGGGAACTTTTACTTTTTCTGCCAAAGCTTGCAAGTAGGAGAGCTATAGAAACTATACAGAGCAGCAACCAATACTATGAAATGAATCTTGGTTGCTAGATGGGATTACCACAATGGGGACCACCATTCCCAGCATGGCCTCCTTGTGATCTTGCACCTGTGCAGAGTGAGATTTGGTGACGTAGCAAGAAGAAGGAAGAGAAAGAAGATGGCGACCCCTAGCACTTCCTCCCTGCTGGGACGAAGAAGAATATCAGTAAGGCATGGGACCGATCGAGAACAGGACAAGTGTGATTTTTTTTTTTTTGCTTCAGTTGTGCTTTACAGTTGTGCTTAAAGTCCCTACTTTAGTCATATACAATTAACACAATCTAAGGTCATTTTTTGGGGGGAAGTCACTCTAATAAAATGCATGTTTTTGGGATGTGGGAGAAAACCCATGCGAACACTTTTCTGGCCAACATTTGAACCAGGGATACCAGTGCTGCAAAGGCAAGAGTGCTAGCCACTGAGCCAACCATGCTTTATTTATTAGGAAATCAACTTGTCTCTGGGTGCTTTCTCTTTCTAGCTTGCTACTACTAGCTATCAAGGGCCAATATGTTGTCCACTTCAGAGTTTCAGTGGAGCCACTTTCAGTCTAGAAGAGACTCCTTAAGGTTTACTCCTAAAAGTTACTTAAATAGACCCCTCTTGTTACTGTGGATACAGTTAGGTCGATAAATATTCGGACACCAACACAGGTTTTATAATTTTGGTTCTGTACATCACCACAATGGAATTGAACAATAATAAAACATTAGGGATGCAGTTGGACAGCAGACTTTTGGCTTTATTTAATGTGTTGAACCAAAATATATACAAAAATATTGTATAAAAAAATTCTTTAAACCATGGACATCCCCAGACACTGGGTTTCCTCCTTTATAATGCTTTGCAAGGCCTTGTAATTTTCAGTTACTGTTTGTGGGTCTTTCTATCTGAGGTTTCGTCTGCAGCAAGTGAAATGCTCGATTGGGTTGAGATCAGGTGACTGACTTGGCCATTAGAAAATATTCAATTTCTTTGCTTTATTAAATTCTTGGGTTGCTTTCGCTGAATGTTTTGGATCATTGTCCATCTGTATTGTAAAGCGCTGCCCAATCAGCTTGGATGAATATGGTTGGATTTGAGCAGACATTCCAATCCAGCTATTCCTTTCATGAGGCTTGTGAGTGGTTTGCACCTTGCAGTGAATACTCTGTATTTTCTTTCATGAAGTCTACTCTTGGTAGACTTGAATATTGATATCCTTACTACCTGGAGAGTTCTTCACTTGAGAAATAGAAATGATCCAGCGATCATCTGTCACTATTGTCTTCCATGGATGTTCAGGCATTTTTCCCTTGCTGAGTTTACCAGACAATTCTTTTTTTTCTCAAAATGTACCAAACCCTAGTTTTGTTAATGTTCTATATTCTATATACACTGACTGGGGGGACACTGATGCTTTTAATGTTCTATATTCTATATATATTAATATTCTTGCAGTTTTTTTTCTGTTTCACCTGAATGGAGAGCTTCTTTACTACATGTTGTAAGTTTACAGCAAAATCTTCCAAGTGTAAACACACCTTGAATCAACTCCAGACCTTTTGGTTATCTTTTTTTACAAATTAAGGACATTTTGCTGCATCTTGCTTCCATGGGCAAGCCATGAGAATGCAAGTTTTTTCCTACAGTCAGTCCACTAAAATCGATACAATCTGAATTGTTGTTTGAAATGACTTAAAAGGTTTCTCCTAGATATTCTGGCTGTCAGTGGCAGCTGTGGGAAACATATTGAGATAAAACAATATAACCTATTGTTTTTGCTTCTATTCGTACCATAGGCTATATAATGATGTGTGCTTTCCTGAAAGATAATTACTGCTGACTTGTCTATTTTGAGTTACTTGGCGGTACTGGTTGTGATTCAATTATCACAATGCTAATCAGTGTTGTCATACAATTTTTAGTGTGTTTCTGAAAACGGATATTTCCTTAGCCCATGCTACCAGCTATTGTGTCCCAAAATTGGCTCTGTATTATGTGAGGTAGAAAACCAGAAACCAGAAAAGTAGAGAATATTAAGCAGTGATCATCGAAATTCTCATTATATAAACCTTGTCCAGATTTTTTCTCTTTTATTAACACTGCTGCCATTTAATTTCTTAGTGTTCTCTCAATTATACCTTGCCTGAGGCTAGCCATTTATTTAACAGCTTTGCAGTGGAAGCTGCGATTCCCCAGCATGACTGCAAGCTGAGATGTGATCAGCTCAGGGTGGAAGATTTGACGGTAAAGCCTGCACTAAGTGCTGCGCAGGTATTGGAGACGGATGGCTTTATTATGACTTTCCTGCTGTGATAAGCCCAGCTATGCAAACCTGAGAATGATGAAAAGAGTAAACAAATGTGATGTACAGACACAGGTCAGTAACAAAACATTTTTCATAGTATGACAAACAAAGGCAGACATATCATTTGGGCAGACTGTTCAGCTGCATAAAGACTGTCATGGTTTAGGAGATAAAAACTAAATATGTGCCAGGCTTGGTGCCCATTTTACTCTCATATAGATCTGGAGACTCCTCACTTATGTGGTAAATTCCCTATGAAGAATAGGAGATTGTTTTGCAGCGGTCACAATAGTAACACTTTTTATAGATAGGGATCAGTAGAGTTATATAGAATATACAGAGGAGAAAAGAATTACACTTCTTTAGGCCTAATGCCATGGAAAGCCAGACACCATAGAGGACAATGTATATTACAAAAATGTTTACTGGTAAAGGTATCTTTTCATGTGAGGTCATTAAAAATACTCAAACCATATACTTTAAAGTATGACCATGCTAATTCCTATTTATAGTATGACAAAGAAAGGAAAACCCACAGTTTTGGCATGCTAAATGGCTTTATAGGGCCCTCTGGGACCTAGGAGACAAACATACTATATAGGGGCCAGATCTGAATGGTGCTAACTTATAGTGGAGGTAAAAAAAGATTCCTATTTAAAATTATTAGGCATTTTTTCTAGGACTGCAGTTGAAAAAAATCTTTTGTGGACCTTTTAGTGAGATGAATTTATCCAGGATATATTCAAAGATAGGAAGGTATTGTGCTGAGAGTCAGCGAGCTTTACAGGTCAGTTAATTATTCTGGACAATTTAATGGATAGAACTGAAGGTCATGCACATTGCCCTCCTGTTATAGTGGTATAAACTTTGATTGTATGGGCTACTGTGGGTGTAAAAAGATGATTTAAATACAGGCTATTTATATTGGGCCATTAGAAATGTTAGTGTAGATATGTTTAGCAAAACTTCTGCTCAACTGTATTTATAATATTCATTTAGTGCATCCGTTTTTGTTTCTTATGTTATTATCTGTGTTTGTTGTTTTATAACTCTAATATGCTTTGATTCCTGTAAAGAAAGAAGCATAACATTTTTGTTATGTGGGATTTGCTATTTGCTTGTTTGACATTGGAAGGTTTTCATTTTGATGAGCCTGATGTAGGTATTATGCTAGCTAATGTTAGAGTAGATATATAATATGTCTGTTCTCCTCAGTGATGATTCATCTAGTAAGCAAAAACAAGGAAGAAAAACTCCCCATGGATTGTGGCCATGGATGGAGGCCATGGATTGAATTTTAAAGTAAACCAGATCCAGCAAGAAGCACTTTTCAAAAAGTAAAGTTTATTTGATTTGTTTTTTTTTATCTGATGAGTTTTTTGCTCAAATGTGAGGATGTCAGTTGTACTACCTTGCTTTGGTTATTTGGTGTCGAGAAGCCTAGTTTTGGGGTTTGTATAAGCAAGAATTTACATCAACTTGGGGTTTTTGTTATTATTAACTTGTATTTATCTAGCGCCAACATATTACGCAGAGCTTTACAATGTCCATAATCATGTGATGAACTGTTCCTCTAAGGCAGTGGTCCCAAACCTTTTGGAGCTCACGGGCCACTAATCTCATATACTCCAGATAGCGCATGTGCGGGGAGCCATGTGTCACTCAAGGTAGAGGAAACCTCCCCTCAGAGTAATGTCATGCTGCCAGAACCCTCCCAGTCCAGGGACACAACCCACCCACCCCCCAGAGCCTGGGATGCAGACGGGGGGTGGGGAACCCTACTCTAAGGAGCTAACAATTTATTGTCATATGTCATTACACAGTCTAAGGGCTCCATGTTTTTAGAGTATGGGAGGAAACCCAGAAAGAATATACAAACTCCTCACCATAAATCCGGCAGCATGTAAGGAAAGTACACCTTAGGGTCAAATCCACAGAACCCTCCCATTTAAATTGCCCTCTGGCCTTCCCTTCATTAAATCTTACATTCAGCTCCTCCTTTATTTAAATTGCCCTCCAGCCTTCCTTTCATGAAATCTGCCCACTGGCCTTCCCTTAACTTTTTAAAGTGGAACTTTCATTAAAAAAAATATACTACTTACCTTTACTTTTCAAAAGTCCTGCACCCCTGTCGCAGTCTGAATTATGTAGGTCTGGTACTTTCCCAGATTCCTTTCAAGCGTGGATTGGACAGTGGGTGCAGCAATCTTCTTTGTTCTTTGGCTGGGCATGCATGAATTTGGCTTTTTTTGTTACATTCTAGGAAAGCCCCTTAGAAAATCAGATATGTGCATAAGCAGTAGTAGCCTCCTGGAATATGTGATTTGTGTATCTCAGGAGGTTGTAGGTTTTCCCTTCAGTAATTACCGTTGCGTCAGTTAAAGAACCCCCCCTCAAAAAAAAATACACATGTTAACATGTGGTGATAGGCCTGCTTTAACAAAATGAACCAGGCTGAAATATAAACCATCTCTGATGAACTTCAGGTGATGACACGGATGAGTTGTGTCTCCATTATGTCTTTTCTTATAATGAAGCACTAAATTAGGAGTACACATTTTGTCCTCTACCTGGTGGTGGGGCTGCTTGTGACTACTGACTCAATATTCCTCCTGCTACAACAAATCAATATTCTGAAACTACTAAATTATTGGTGCTGCTTCCCAGCATTTTCTGCTTCCTGGCATATCTTTATTTTACTCTTTTAAACCTATCACTCTCTCTACCTTGTCCTCTGGCTTTTCCCCTTTCCATACCCATAGAAAAAGGGATGTTTTTAGAAGGCCCTCTGCCTTTACTATAAAGATCTAAATATTTTTTTAGGGATTCCTCCAAGGTCCCCTGTTTCTGCTATCAGATCTAACAATATTTTTAGGAAAATATTTTTTAGGGCCCCTCCAAGTCCCTGTGTCTTTGTCATGGGATGGGATGTTAATTATCTGAAAACCTTTCAAAGCTCCTTTGTCTCAACTTCTGTCTACATTTTTGTTAACTCTTCTGACAACGCAAACCACCAGTTTTTCTTCCTCAATAACTTTGATGTACTACTTCAGGTTCATTACAAACCCAAACATCGGCATGTATTTGGCTGAACAGTTGTAGAACCCATGTGTGAGCAACATCAGTCTCTGCTATCAGTCTACTGCAATGTGCCCGAATTACATGAGGAAATTAGTAATTTTTAGGTGAGCCAGGTCCCTGTGATAACAGTGATATCTAGATGTACATCATCATACATCATCCGTATAGTAATATCACATCACACTGCTAGAGAAATGGTACAGACCTCTCTCTACCTTCTTCATTAAACATTTAGTCGACAAGCTGTGTGTACATAACTTGCCATCTGAGTTCTGGAGTAGAATTAGTTGTGTTTACAGTGATGAAAGTGCAGCTTGAATTTTCTCTCAGCCGCCTGGCTTCTAAGAAGCAGAGATCTGATATGAAAAGATGTTTTTAAAGCGTGAAAAGAATTTGATGTTAGGCGATATAGTCTGCGTGATTTACACATCTAAGTGATCCACCCAAGATGGGCCTTGCAGGGCTTGCGCCTGCAGCTGCTGATAAACAAACTTGCAAGTGAATGCAGAGTTATAGCGTGTGTCATTAATTTTCAGCACGCAATAAACTTGACACTGGATATATTGCAATGCACAGCCTGCGGGGCATGTTCTCTTATTAATAAATTGCTTCCAATTTTTCACATGCCCACAATACTTTAAGGCAAACAACAGATAAACCAGATTAGGTGCCTTAAATAAACCTAAACTGTGGAGAGTGTCTAATAAATAGTGATTTTACGGGCTGTAAAATATGGTGAAGTCGGCAAAGTGTCTACAGATGAGGATTGCAGGGAGTGTGCAATTTAGCGACGTGCAAATGATGAAGTGTGGTATTATTTTACGCTAGCTGTGTTTTGCGCTCCAGTGAATTTCATTCTCCACATGATATAGTCAGTGACTTTTAATGTTTTTCATTTTCAGCCCTCGTATAAAGATGTGGATTCTTCAATCTCCTATACGTTTAGAAAATACCAAATGCAAATAGTATTTGATAAGAGGAGAGTTGCAGCCAGCTCATCTCTCTTTTGCCATTTTCTACTCTATTTATTTTAACTCAGACATGAAAGAGGTATCGGGGTACTGGAGAAGCTCAGTTTCACTTTATTCTTCAATAAATGTTTATTGAAACAAATGAAAACCAGCCATTTTCAGTGCTTTGGTGGTCTCCAACAGCAACCAGCGAGGGGGATTTTTTTTCACACCTAATAGGGCAATCTTCCATGTTTGGTGGAAAAACAGTGATCACTTAGCTGGCTGTCCTAAAGTAAACTGCACATCATTATCCTTAGAGTTAAAGTTACATTAAACTAAACCGAAAAAAAGAAGAATATTTTTACTTTATAAAAAAAGATTGTCTACCTTTTTATGTAAAGTTCAAGTCACTTGAAGTTCGTTTAATTAATCAGAGATAGCAATAATTTCAGTTTCTTGTACATGGTTGGAAGGGTCTATCACGTTTCATCTTACTGTGTGTGTGTAATAAAAGCAGTGTGTTGCAGGGAGTCACCTTTTGAATGCTTATGTACATATCGGAATAATGAAAATTCTACCCCGCCACTGTTTTCTTTTTGCATTGGGTCAATATGTTGTGAAACACAAGAAACATTGATATCAAGACTTGGCAGTTTCGGGGCTTTCTTATCTCACTAGGTTGGAGGTTTCCGATTTGCTTCTGGAGTTCCTAGGGATAAGACATGTGTTCCACTTTTACTAGGGTAGTGTTGCTTTTTTTATAGTAAGTTTATGATTCTTCTTGATATTGAGAAGGAAAGCCAAATCTTAGATATGAAGCTACCCTTGCTAAGTTAATTGATACAGATGAATATTCTATTGTTTTGTGTAAACAAATACCTGAGCTCATGTTATTGTTTATACGTCATTTGTTGTTATTGTTTCTATTTTGTAACCTTTAACGACCTGGGCGTTTCACTGATGTCTGGATTTCTGTACCAAAAGCGGTACTGTAATGCGCCTGGGCACACAAACCACAACCAACTCCAGATATCCTTGAATCAGGTTTATTCAAAGCGGCACAGCACAGCAAGGGTTAATTTCAATCAAGCAAGGTACAGAAGGATAAGGCAAATGCAGGTCAGTAACAATCCGAGGTCAGGGCTGGCAGCAGGCAGAATGGTCAATAACAATCCGAGGTCAGGGCTGGCAGAGTTCAATCAGAGTTAGTTTCAGACCAGGTCACTGAGGAGATGACAAGCAGATAAAGTTTAACATATACAAAACACACCCAAGCACACTGTGGTAACAGAGGCTATATCGGGCAATGGTGTAATGGACAGGCTCTCCTTAAATGGCCAGGATGACCAATCACCTTGCGCCACCTGGCACTGTCTGATAGGAGACTGAGTAAATCCCCTGCAGCTGATTGGCCGCAGGGAATTCAAACTAACTCTGTCCCGCCCTAGGGCGAGGCAGCCGAGTGCCACGCCCTCGGGGGGTACAAGAGGGACGCATGGTGACACGCGCACCTCTTCCCACAGTACCCCTAGGACCTGCACTACTTTGCACTTGCAAAGGAGTGCTGGGAGCAGGAACCACATCCAAAGGGATGCAAGGGCTGCTGCCTGGCTGAACAGTACTTTGGCCAGGGCGGATCCCTCCGCCTGTAGAGACAGACAAGCTGCGAGCAGGACAGCAGCCTCGGCCATGTTGCCTGCTACTGTGGCTGGGAACCCCAGGGACACCGCGGGCTCGCAGGGCGGGTAAGTTCCTTACAGGTACACTGTTTTTCATGAATTTTTTTTTTTAAAATTGTAGACCTGTAACTTACAGAAATATGTC
Organism: Pyxicephalus adspersus; assembly: GCF_032062135.1. Classification (NCBI taxonomy): domain Eukaryota; kingdom Metazoa; phylum Chordata; class Amphibia; order Anura; family Pyxicephalidae; genus Pyxicephalus; species Pyxicephalus adspersus. The sequence goes on along the minus strand of NC_092864.1, from coordinate 78,106,413 downwards.
CAAACAAGAGTCCAGTAGATATCCTGAATATAATAAAGTTGGAAACACACAATCATGTAAAAAAATAAAAAATTAACTTTAATAATAAAATTAAATAAAAAACACAAAACTCAGCTTAAACAAGAATACATAAATAAATAAAAAAATACTGAAAATGCGATAATTCGGTATACTGTATAGTAATATATTTTTCTAAAACACCTCCCTAGTGTGGTAAATTTTAAGTCCAACGTCACATACCTATAGACAAAACCACATAAATATATTTTGTATTATTTTGTATTGTATTGGATACAGGACTTTGTACTGAATCCAATACAAAATATTTGAATTTCCTGCTACAACCCCCGTCGACAGGCGTATGCACTGATATCATCAAAAGACGCAGGGGGACGCATACATGGTGTTCTAATTCTTTTTGTACTTCCATGCAAAAAGAAAAAAAAAAAAATAATAAAAACATTTTTTGCAAGGAAATTTATTTTAGATTGTAGGCTATGTAGGCAAACTTTTTAATAGTTTTTTAATAAATAAAATAAATATTATAAAAAAAAAACTTTAAAAAAAAATTGTGTACAATGTAATGGAAATGTACAGTAGCTTATATATTATATATATAATACAATTATATAAATATTATATAAAGATTTCTTTATATTGGACTCAATACAGCTTTTTTGTATTGAGTTCAATACAAAGTTATTTGAATTTCTTGCCCCGCCTCCCGCCTGCACCGACGCTTGCAGCGACGTGCTCAGGAAACCCCCGGAGATCGTCACTGCACATGCCGGATAAAGACAGAAGACAAAAGACGTCTCCGGAGGAGCTGTGGGGACAAGGTAAGTATTTTTTTCAGTCGTAATCCGATTGTCATACAATGTTGTATGACAATCGGATTGCACTGTAACGCTTGTTTATATTTTTAGCTACCCCACACCTGGTTCAGGGTAAACGATAGTAGCAAGTTTTCTTACCCCGATCCAGGTGCTGCCTAACTGCCCAGGTGGTTAAACAAATATTAGTAAAACACAGCTGTGTATAGTGCTTTATTTGCAGATGACTTTAGAGGGGGATGAAAAATTAGACATCATGGGATGAGGCTAGTGGTATTTACCATATAACATTCAAGTTATGCAAATATGTATTGTTGAATTTAGCACAATGCTAAAAAAATAAATACTACAATATATTTCTATATAAATAAATCTACTTTGGTTTTTGGATAACATAAGCCAAAGTTATAATTATCTGAATACTTTTTTTTTTTTTAGCTTGCTTTTACCTTTAAACATGAAAAACGAGTTGTAGCCAAACCCTCAGGTCTCTCCATTGCCTAGGCAGTAAACTGCAATCTGGAAAATGCCATCTGTGGTGGGCGTGTTTCTAATCCACTGCCCTAATTATGCAGATTATTTTTGTCCCTGTGCAACTGCCCTGGCTGCAGCTGCTGAGTTTGTAAACTCTGTGTGCAAGAGGGAGGGGGACGGGGGAAGTGGGTGGAGGAGAAGGTCAGGAGAAGAAGAAAACATAAACCTGCCAGTCACAAGATGGCCACTTCTAAACACTTCAGAAATCATTATATATTGCATGGATACAAGCTGACCCAGCCCACCAGGGAAGACTGATATTTTAGTGCAAGTAAGTATAGATTTATAATTGAAAGACTAGTTTTAGAGTAGGTTTTTTCTTTAAATGGTATCTAACTGTGAATTACATGTATACCACTCCCTTTAGCTGCACAGATAATAAAACGATATACTACATTTATTGGGAATACAGTGGTACCTCGGTATACGTCCGCTTTGGAATAAATCCAACTTCGTATACGTTCTGTTTGGACACGAAAAATATTGCTTGGTATACGACCTTTGGAATACGACTCGCATGCTAGAACTTGTATGAGTCAAAATGAGTCTTGACACCGCTCGCTACCCTTGTTTACCTCCCTTGAGACAAACCCACGACTGCCCACGAGCGTCAGTACACCAGTTGCTACCATTCAGTGAACAACCTGCTCTATAACTCTCTGTTTAATAAATTCATTAACCATGAGTTCTAAGAAAGCTATTGAAAAGGGCCAAGCAACAAAGAAAATGGTTAGGATCACCATGGAGGTGAAAAAAGAGATTGTTGAAAAGTATGAAGGTGGCATACCGTATGCCGAGAACGACAGTTCTACAATTGTGCAAAACAAAGATGTTATTAAATCGGCTAACATTGTGAAGGGGGTGAAATCGATTATGAAACCAAAGATCAGAGAAATTAGAGCATTTTGAAAAATTGCTTTTGAACTGGAAAAACTGTGTGCTGTCGATAGCATATCGGAGGCAATGATTTGTGAAAAGGCAAAACTGATGCATGCTGATCTTTTGAAAAACAAGGTAGGAACGAGCCAAGAAAGTGAAGTGTTTAAAGCCAGCTATTTTGTTACAGGGGTTGAGGGTTTTGTTCCCCAACAAGTTTGTAATTGGATACAGGCCTAGTTTGGAAGAAAATGCCTAACAGGACCTATATTACACAAGAGGATAAGGCATTGCTTGGGCGCAAGCCAATGAAGGACAGGCTAACTCTCTTGTTCTGTGGCAATGCAAGTGGGGATTGCAAACTGAAGCCTCTACTGATCTACCACTCTGAAAACCTGAGGGCCTTTAAAGAACGTAAAGTGCCGAAAACTCTTATCTGTGATGTGGAGGTCAAACAGCAAAGCTTGGGTAACCAAAGAATATTTCAGCGAGTGGTTTAATGTGGTGTTTGGGCCAAGTGTAAAAAGTTACTTTGAGGAGAAAAACCTGCCTCTGAATGCCCTCCTTATAATGGACAATGCTCCAGTGACCATGTGCTGTCGGAGTTAGACTTTATCACTGTAAAGTTCCTCCCCCTCAATAAGACTTCTCTCATTCAGCCCATGGACCAGCAGACCATTCCAGAGGTGCTTTGAAGTGACCTCTGACACAGACTTAACCCTGGAAGAGTTTTGGAAAGATCACTTTGACACAAAGCCTGGCAGGAAATTTCCTACACAACAATGAACTCTTGGAGGAATTTGTGTCCAGAAGCAGTGACTGAAAGAACCTTTGAGGGCTTTGAGGCTGTGACTATAGTGGAGAATATTGTCTCTCTGGGCAGGTCCATGGGTCTGGATGTGAGTGCTGGTGATGTGGAGGAGTTAGTGGAGGGGCACAGGTAAGAGCTGACCACTGAGGAGCTGCAGGAACTTGAGAAGGAGGAGCACAAGACTAAGATGGACTCTTTTCAGGCTCGGAGGAAGAAAAGATAACAGAGGAAGCCCCTTCTTCAATAATCAAGGAAATCTTTGCCAAATGGATGGATGTCAAAAACTTTGCAGATAAATACCACCCCAACAAAGCCCAAACAAGCCATAATAGCATTGTCTGGAATGTCACATTTTCGAAACATCCTGAGGATAAGGCAGAAGCAAAGTTCTTTGGACAGATTTTTAGTAAAAGTCAAACCTGGTGAGCCTCAACCAGGTCCAAGCAGGGAAAAGAGACCGAAAAGAGAGAGAGAAAAAAAAAACTGAATTTCCTTTTAGAGGTTCCTGAAGTTTTATTGGAAGCGGACTTCCAAACAATAACATCCCCTCCTGCTCCCTTCTCAGCACCATCCTAGTATGCCCTCAAATCTTCTCAGCAAGATACACTTAAATTTTCATTTATTACATCTAAATGCTTTGTATTTATGTATTTTAGTATTAAGCAGTTTTCTACAACCCCATCAATGTATAATATGCCAATAACAATAGGATTTTTTTTCATAGGAACGGATTAATCATTTTCCCTTTAATTCATATGGGAAAAATGTGTTTGGTATAAGTCCTGTTTGGTATAAGTCCAAGGATCTGGAAAGGATTAAGGACATATACCGAGGTACCACTGTATATCAAACATTATTCTTAACGTACATAAAGGCAACATGCGAACCAAAATTTTTATGACTCTTTGTAAAACATGTCTTACTACATTTACTGTTATAAGAAACAACAATAAAAATGTATTCAAATTCTGGTCCTGGGCCTGCACCTGGACACCTCTGCACTGCTTTATTATTATCACACATTATTTATCTAGCGCCGACATATTATGCAGCACTGTCATATTTTTATTATTATTACACACAGTTTATACAGCCCCAACATATTACGCAGCACTGTCATATTATTAATATTACATGGTATTTATATAGAACTGATGTATAATGCAGCGCTGTCATATTATTAATATTACACAGTATTTATAATATTTTTATTACACGGTATGTATATAGCGAAGCACTGTCATAATATTACTATTATTATTAGTATTCTATTATTAATATTATTATTTGTATTTATATAGCGCCAACATATTACGCAGCGCTGTCATAATATTATTATTATTACACAGTATTTATATAGCGCCGACATATTACGCAGCGCTCTCATATTATTATTATTATTATTTTTATTATTACATGGTATTTATGACATATTACGCAGTGCTGTCATATTACTAATATTATTACATGGTATTTATAAAGCTCCAACATATTATGCAGCACTGTCATATAATTATTACATGGTATTTATATAGCGCCGACATATTACGCAGTGCTGTCATAATAATAATATTGTTACACAGTATTTGTATAGCGCCAACTTATGAGGCAGCAATGTCATATTATTATTATTATTATTATTACACAGTATTTATAAAGGGCTGACATATTAGTCATATTAAGCTATGCTTGCTGCTTTGCTCCCTCTTTCTCTGGTCCAAGATGGTCACTTCTCGTTTCAGATGCTAGTCTGTCCTCTGCTGCTTCATCCTCTTCTCCTTCCCCTGATCCCGCTCGGGGGTGCAGGGACCAGAGCCGCGGACCCCCAAAACCAGACCACTAGTTGATGACTGCTGCTCTAGACCCTTTAGAATATCCTGGGTGCCTCTGTTTTCTTATATTGTTATTATGAAGAACCTAGCACCTTAGAAGCATTATTTTCTCTTTTTGCTGATACTGACATACTGCTGGCTACCAAACTTTTTCCTCATTTGGAATATCCCATACCTCACAACATTTATATCAGCATTGGAATTTACCTTATTAGCATCCTAATTTCTTCATCAACAATAGGTTTTTGTTTATAAAGAACATTGTAATATCTTTAAATGTGAAAATTGCATTATATATTACTGAGGGCACTTTCTGACTGCAGCATAAGGCAATCATTATAATTAAACCATGTCACACATTCAACATAATAATATTTAGTTGTGACCCTGTAAATATTCTTTGAGGTATTAGGCGCCCTAGAAATGAGCTCACAATATGTGTATCTGGAAGAATAGATTTTGTCTGTCAGCCCTATATTCTTAGGTTATTTAAAGTGGAAAGCTCCAAGTTAATTATAAAATCCCATCTAGGTTCCACCACTTGCCCCGCTATAGCCCAATGGTTCTGTAATGTGAATGAGATCATGCTCATGGAAGATTTCACTTCTAGTTTCCATGAAACAGAAATTCAAAGCCATAAGAGATATCTGACCACTTAGCTATGCCCCACTCTTTTGCAGGTGGATCTGAACAACCGAGGCACTTGAACTATTTAGATACTTGCCTTGTATAGTACTTTGCATTGTGTCCAGCTTTATGCCCTGTAAAGTGTAAATGTCAGAAATCAATGTCATTTGAATTTTGTTTCATTTTATCTTTGCCTCATGTCTTTTTGTTTGTATGTTTGTTTCTTATGTACATACCAAAATAATGTAATTTAAAAAATGGAAAGGACTGTGGGTAAAAGTATTGTAAAGAATTGAGGAATTGCCATGATGCAACCCACTATTGGAGTAGTTTCCAGCACTGACAGGCTTTAGTGGCCTTTAGCCAGCTTGGCACTGCAATGATTGATATGAGTACAAAAATAACATACAGTATTTAAATTATTTAGGTTTGATGTTTTGGTGCAGCCCTCTGCATCAGTCAAGCTGAATGCCATTGAATTGGTGTCTTCCTACATTGGAGTTGGTGTAAATTTGGCAGCATTATTATGCACATGGATTAGCAAAATAAATGTTAGTAATGCGCAATTGGCTCATTAACTTGACCCAACTAAAAAATGTAGCCCGTTCACAGTGGTGGAACTTACACATGAGTTTCTGCATTTTGTACACATGAATGACTTTTTTTCCTGCAAAGAATGATTCTACTATACCAGTTTGCTTAGCCACACAAGGTAATACTGTGACCTTCACAGGACATAAGTGTTCATCCCTTGGCTCTGGTGTGTTTTTACATTCATGGCACATTATGCTGATCAGGAACAATGATTTGGATATTCCGTCAATTTAATAGTAAAGAAGCAGGTGAAGGGGATCGGCTTCTATCTCACAGAATATCAATAGTTCATTTCACAGATCAGTGTTTCTCTGATCTAGGAGTAATTGGCTCTTCTTGTTTTTCCAGGCATATTATATCGCAAGTCATGTGCTTCATCAGCCGCTTGTCTTATCGCTTCTGCAGGATACCAGTCTTTCTGCACTCCGGGTAAAGTCAATTCAGTTTGTATCAGCTGTTGTGACACATCCCTCTGCAATGGACCCCGCACCAAAAGGAACAGGAGTGCTGCAGTGATGCATCCAGGGAGTGGCCCAGCTATATTGATGTCTCTAGCGGTGGCCCTGCTGACAAAGCAGCTATAGGTGATAATGCACTCAGGACTGCTCCCTGCCAGGCCCCCAGGACATGGACATAAATTCTTGTTGGTTTGTTTAAAAAAAGGCAAACATGACAGGTCACCAAAAATCTATTTTTGTTATATTTTTTGCTGGGCTACAGAAAATTTAGTCCTCAGATGAATTTTAAAACTGCACTTTATTAAAGGCCATTTTTTGCACACACAGAATAAATGGAAGGAAGTGGAAGCCTGCACATTTGTTATTGTCTGCAAATGACATTATGTAGCTTAAATTCAGTCTTGAATTACTTATAAGCCACCTTTTCTAGCTCATTTTTCTGAAAGTTGATACACAAGGAATAGGTATAGAATTCCAGAATGGTCATTGTCTATAAGCGTCTAAAAGAATCACCACTTCACAATAAAGCAAGCAATACGACCATCTTTACCTGTCCCTACTTTCTAAAATATATGGGTGGAGCTTAGACTCCAAGGAACTTCACCTAATTCCAGCTCCTGTGTTGGGACATAACTAAACACAGACTCAGTAATCTTAGAATATCTGAGATACCACTACATTTACTCATGCACAAAATACAATAGAACATATCCCAAGCACAGGCCACCTATTCTTGCAAGCTGCTGTGGTTTAAACTTGTTTGAAATGAGCTGGGTCTGGACACCTATTTCATAACATTTTCTGTTGGATGTCCAGTATTATGTTTAGAATCTATTATATTACTTAAAATGAACTTTGCAAATTCCAAATTCTCTAAAAACGGCTTAACTTTTGTGCTGTTGTGGAAGTCCAAGTTCCAGCATGCTAAAACACACTTGGCTGGTCATGTGCATTCTCCGGACATCTGAAAGGTGCATGGATTTGTTCCTGCAGAAGAATCAGAGATCCATTGGTTGCCTATCACTTATCTGTTCTTCAGAACAAACTACTACTGTGGCACATAAAATTGTGATGCATCAAACGTTTATTCTAATCTTGGAAAGACTGCCTAGAAGAAAGAAGTTCAACAAATGTAGGTGTTACTTACAACTTTTATTAAGTGCAGCATTGTGTTCAAACAGCTTGGTAACAAATGGGTTTTATCTCAGATGATAGTCCGAAGACCCAACAGTAACTAACAGAGATGCTTCTCACTCTAATCTACAACAATCCCTGAAATCCAGATTGAATTTTTTTTATAGCTTTCTGTTGTTTAGCCGATCATGAACTGATATCACCTACAGCTTCTTCTTTCTTATTCATATTATATGTCCCTTAGTTACATCTCCACATTGTATTTATATCTGTATTTCCTCAATATTGTATGTCACCCTGTGTCTAATGCACCCTGTATATCCCTCTATGTCTTCTTTATGTTGCTTTACATTGACATGTTATTTCCTCATCTGTATCCCCTTCATGCAATCATTGTATTCACCTCTGTACTCCTCCTTTGTATTTTCTCTAGATTGTGTTATATCGCTATCTTCTGTTCATCCGAGTTTTATATACATTGTGTCCTACTGTCTCTGTCCTGGTCTCTTCTCTAGCTTGTTTTCTTCTGTGTTTTTCTATATTATGTGCTCTGACTGATTTGTTTCCCTCTGCCATTATCTATATAGAAAATGTTCTCCTAATAAAAGCACAATAAGATCCTTCCATACAGTGGGCTTAGATCTCACTTTCACACAGGCCGCTACTGGCAGATGTCTTTGGTGTTTGTGTTATCTCCTTCAGAAGAAGAGAGTTTTGTCTTCTCTCAGGCACACTCTGAAAAGTCCTTAACACATGGTTATCAGTAATCTTGGAGGAGTGGTTCCGTTTTAGAGACATTAATGGACGTTTATAGTTGGTGCTGCTGGCAGCAGAGTTTAGGTGGGCTCTCCGAAGCTTCTCTTTGTTGACATGTTCCAAGGTAAGACGACAACGCAGAACTTGCAGAAAAACATCTCGGAACTGCTTTGAAGAGATGTTGTATAAGAGAGGGTTCACCACTGAACTGAGGTAGAAGAAGGTGTCTGCAATTGGGAGCAATGTCATATAGATATGGAAGTACCAGATGGACCATTCCTGCTTTGGTGTGCTTGCAGCCATAATTCGAAGAGCTTGGTTGGGCATCCAGCAAACAGCAAGGGTCAGTACAATAAGACCTGTAAAATAAGGCACAAAGCATTAATGGGTTGGTTCTCTCTTTATGGACATTATTGCCTTTCTAACAATGTAACAATAATTGATCAATAATTGAGGCTGTGACAAATCAATGCAGCGGGGAGGCCTTGTACAATGTCACCTTGACTGTGACATTATTTAAACAGGAAAGCCAAGCCATAGAGAAGGTAGCATAAAACTAAGTTATAGATGGCATAGATTCCTAGAATTATGTTTATTGATCTGTATCGCTCTGCTGGTTCCTTTATTGCATGAGTCTAAGCGTACAATAGACCATCATTCTGTCCAAGTATGCATACAAGTAAATTCTGCAGTAGATCTTATATTTCTCAGATAAGCCAAAAAGAGCAAATCCAGTTGTCAGCTAAATGATAACACAAATTTATCATATATTTACAAAAGTAAATCTGTCAGCCATTTTCCCATATAGCACTAGCAGTATTGCCTACTTAATGGAAAGCATTTTTTGTACATCTTTTCAGTATAGTTTTCTGTGTATTGGGGTTTAATGTCAGAGTTTATCCCTGTCATGGGCCTGTAGTGCATGCAGAATCTGGGGGTTTAGGCATATAGTAGATTGTGGTACAATTACCTTTTAATTTTTATTAAACTCAACTGAAGTGGTAGAATGAACAAATCAGATACAGAAGGATGCTATGGGTACTGAACTGGTGACTAAAATAGCACAGATAGGGAACAGATGGAAATCTGCAAGCTATTAAATCTAGTGGTTACTGGGATGTTACAAACATTTATGTCTTTTACTGTCTCTCACAAAAGTCTAAAAGGTAATATTACATACATTATTTCTGCAGCACACGTAATATATTTTTGTTACACCAAAGACTGCTTGTTTTTTGTTTGGCATTACCTCCTTGGAAGTTCCAAAACATTTTTTCCAAAGAATTGTAGTGAACGTCTGTTTTGATAACATCATTTTTTGACTATCACCCACGTCTGTAAATTTTGCTTAGTATCACTGTCTAATGATGAAAACAAATCTGCTTCTAGACTGGCACTGACTGAAAACAGCAACCCACAAGCTGATCTGTAACAGCAGCCAACATCAGTATGTGGCACTCGCTGGTCTTCACATGATGAAAAATCTAAAGAGCATTTCAGAAAAAACAATATACATTCTTATTTTCAATCTGTTCTCTGCACTTTGCTGTATGGGGTAGGATGTAAAGTTGCTTTCTGCAGTGATGGGTACTTTTAGACCCCAAAACAAGGGTGTAAGACAGTCCTGACTTTATTTGTGGCATGCTTACATCCATGTGTCCTCAAAGAGCTGAGCTTGGTTATTTCAAAGCCATTATTTCTAACTTTTGGAGACTCTTTAGTCACTGGCATGGTACCGATGGATTGGTGTAAGGCCAATGTGGTTCCTTTCTTTAAAAAGGGAGCAAAGTCATTACCAGGTAACTACAGACCCGTTAGTTTAACGTCCATATATGGAAAGGTCCTAAAGAGTTTGATAAAGAACCACAAAGGGGTGTTTCTGCTAGAAAATAATATTTTAGGTGATATTCAGCATGGCTTTATTAGTGGTGTACCCCAGGGTTCAGTGTTGGGACTTTACTGTGTAACATCTTTATAAATGATATAGAGTTTGGGATTAAAAGTAACATTTCTGTGTTTTCAAATGACACCAAACTTCGTAATGGAATTAGGTCCATACAGGATGTCTATAATCTACAAGCAGACCTGGATGCACTGTTTGATTGGGCAGTCAAGTGGCAAATTACATTTAATATAGATAAATGTAAAGTTATGCACTTTGGGGTAACAACATGCATGCTTTATACTGTCTAGGGGTAATACATTTGGGGGAGTCAGAAATGGAAAAGGATCTGGTAGATCATAGACTTAAATAACAGCGTGCAATGCCAAGCTGCAATATCTAAAGCTAGCAAAGTACATTTTTGTATTAAAAGAGAAACAGACTGCAGAGATCAAGACATAATCCTGGCCTTGTACAAAGTATTGGTCAGAACACATCTGGAATATGCAGTCCAGTTTTGGGCACTAGTTCACAAAAAGGACATTGTGGAATTGGAGAGAGAGCAGAGAAGGGCAATTAAACTAATAAAAGGAATGGGGGAGCTCAGCTATGAGGAGGAATTAGCTGAACTGAATCTATTCTCCCTTGGGAAGAGACATTTAAGGGAGAATATGATCACCCTGTATAAATATATAAATGGTCCATATAGAGAACTCTCCTCCCATTTATGCACTTTTAGATCATTACAAAGAACAAGAGGGCACTCTTTGCGTCTGGAGGAAAAGAAGTTTAAGCTCTGGATAAGGAAAGGAATTCTTTACTGTAAGGTCTGTGAAAATGTGGAATCAGCTCCCTCAGGAAGTAGTTTCTGCAAACTACTATAGATTGCTTTAAGAAAAAGCTGCATGCTTTTCTAGAAGCACAGAATATAACTGGGTATTAAGGCTTTAAAGTAAAAATATCAGTGACTGTTGATCCAGGGAACATCCTTATGCCTCATGGAATCAGGAAGGACTTTTTTTCCCCTGTTGAAGCAAATTGTATCAGGGTTTTTTGCCTTCCTCTGGACCAACTATGTCGTATAGGGTTTTATATCTGGGATATGTTTATTTCCCGAGTGGTTGAACTTGATGGTCCTATGTATTTTTTCAACCTAACCTACTATGTAACTATATGCTTATTCTGGGTGAGTGGCAGAGAAACTGTAAATGCAAGGACAATTAGCATTTTCAGAAGGGGCACAGCACAGGTAAGGTCTTTGGAAAAAGCTGGGTCAAGGTGTAAACAACAGAAGCCACTATTTTGGATACTTCAGCAGGAGGGGGGTTAGAGAAAGACCAGAACCTGCAACCTTTACAGCTCATGTGGGGGGGTGCTCACTTTGGCCGTTTTCATGCTGGTTGTTTATAGATCTTTTTCTTGCACTGTCTACAGGTCTCTGCATTATGGTTGTGGCCTGAAAGTTGCTCTTTCATGTCAACCCAAACATCTCTAAGTAGCTGAAGGCCAGAGCAGCAAACTGCACATGTTAAATAACTAGTGTAAACCAATTTTTTCCATGTTTGCACACTTAGCTTTATGAAGTGATTGCAGACCACACACCCTCCAGGGAAACCACAGCGGAGGCAATCATTTGTTTCCTGCTCGTAAAGCATGTGGATATTGAGATCAAACATGTTCAAGAATCTGTCTGTAAATGATCTCTGTAAACTTATCTCTTCAGGGAAGAAGGGAATACAGCTGAGTCTGGGAGCTTTATCACAATACTGCGGATCAATCCTCATGGAGAATCACAGATCAACGCACTATGGACAGGTTCCATCCTGCCAAGAAGTTGACATGCGGTACATATACATCAGCTCCTTCTCTGCAATGTACATACATTAATGTGACAACATTATTATTTACAGACCATTCTGAAGATTTTCAGGAAAATATTAGATTTATGTCAAAAATGCAGCTTTATGATAAGTAAACATAACCATGACATCTACTTATAAACAGGATGAGAAGAATGATGAGATTTTGAAGCATTAGTAATATTTTAGTTTGCACATGACTTTTATTTCAATGGATGCCTTTGGACCACAGGCAAAAGAGACAGACAGCAGCCCCCCCCCCCCTTAATTTTTCATTCAAACTCCCATCATGCTTTGCTCATACACCGAACCATGTCAAATGAAATAAGTGATGCACAGTGATGCATATCATGTATAATATTATCATGTGTGTCAATTAGAAACTAAGTGAAGTTTGTCTGTAAAAGAAAACAAAACTTCATCTGCTTCTCCAGCTCTAATCAGGACGATGCCACATGATGCCAAAGACCACAAGCCATCAGAATCACACTGCACACAATCATTGCTACATCTCTTCTGTGCTCTACAACAACCTGCTACATCCCTGCTGCACCCTGCAATATCTCTGCTGTGCTCTACAACACCCCCCACATCTCTGCTGTGCTCTGCAACACCCTGTTACATTCTTCTGTGCTCTACATATCTCTGCTGTGCTCTACAACACCCCCCACATCTCTGCTGTGCTCTGCAACACCCTGTTACATTCTTCTGTGCTCTACAACACCCTGCTAAATAACCGCTGCACTATCTCTGCTGTGCTCTACAACACCCTCCTACATCTCTGCTGTGCTCTACAACACCCTGCTACATCATTGTTATGATATGCAACCACCTGATACATATCTTCTGTACTCTTGCAACACCCTGATACATCACCGCTACACCCTGCTATATCACTTCTGTGCTCAGCAACACACTGCTACATCCCTGCTGTGCTCTGCAACACCCTGCTACATCTCTGCTGTGCTCTACAACACCCTGCTACATCATTGCTATGCTATGCAACCCCCTGATCCATCTCTTCAGTACTCTTGCAACACCCTGATACATCACCGCTACACCCTGCCACATCTCTTATGTGCTCTACAACACCCTGCTATATATATCTCTGTTGTGCTCTGCAACCCACTGCTACATCTCTTCTGTGCTCTGCAACACTGCTACATCAGCGTTACACCCTGAAATATATCTTCTGTGCTCTACAACATCCTGCTACATCATTGTTGTGCTCTGCAACACCATGCTTCATCTCTTCTGTGCTCTGCAACACCTTGTTACATCACTTCTGTGCTCTGCAACACTCTGCTGCATCATTTCTGTGTTCTGCAACACCCTGCTACATCTCTTCTGCGCTCTACTTCACCCTTCTACATCTCTGCTGTGGTCTGCAACCCTCTGCTACATCTCTTCTGTGCTCTGCAATACTGCTACATCACTATTACACCCTGAAATATCTTTTCTGTTCTCTACAACATCCTGCTGCTTCACTGCTGTGCTCTTCAACACCCCGCTATATCTTCTCTGTTCTCTACAACACCCTGCTACATCACTGCTGTGTTCTGCAACACCCTGCTACATCTCTTCTATGCTCTGTAATCTCTTCTGTGCTCTGTAACACCCTGCTATATCTCTTCTGTGCTCTGCAACACCGTGCTACAATGCAGTGTGATGCTACAAAAAAGACAACACTATAAAGGATAGTCCCCAACATTACACATAACAATACAATATCACAGAATGGGAAACCTGCTTGTTTGCAAATTGTATTTTTAACATTTTGTACACTTCTTAGGCCTGACAGCCCCAACATGTAGATATATATGCGTGTCATTTAGTATTTAATTTTATCTGGCAATCTATTTTTACATATATATCCAATTCCTCTTGAATAGTTGCAACAACCAGCACAAGGGATGCCAGTTTTTGTTGGCATTCAAGATGAACTGTACGTATGCATGCTTTTCCTTTCACATCTCCAGGTTCCCATATGTGTAAATATACTATTATTTTATTGTTGTCCCAATATAAAGATTTCTATCACTGCATTGTACAAGTCCCAGTCAGGATATGGCACAATGTACCTATAGTGCATGGCAGGTATGCCCCACATTAGACAGTGTTTAGGTGGATTTTAGGGGTCAATCATTTGTGCTTTGTTGCCTGGTATGCAGCAGAATCCATCCGCTTCTTCTAGTCTCACCATTCTTTGGTATAAGGCTTGAGGTATTTGTTGTGATTAAGTCAAGTGAAAAATGTTTGTGTCCTTGCAACGTTTGTGTCCTTGCAGCTCTTGTAGCTTTTTGGCGGACATGTTTTTGTATTTAACTAGAAGGCTCTGATCCTTCCAACATCTGAGTAAAAATTCTGTCAGAGGATTCATGGCTTTTTCTCTTCTCGTAGTTCAAGGCTCTGAACATTAAATGTAAAATCACGTTTTAACATAATAGACCAAATATTTGAACTGAATTGCTATCTTTCCAGCAAGCAAAGGCAAATGAGTGCTCCGAATCCCCTGGCCTGCAATGCACTCTAAAACTGTAACATGAAGTCGCACAGTAAAGGCTTATTTGGACATTTCAGTATTAAAATATTCTGGAACAGAGAGAATATTTCAGATTTTTCACAGTCAAGACAAGTTCTGATTAGAAGACTTAAGTGACAAATCACCAAAGTGTGACACCAAGACTCTCACGCAGCTAGTAAGCAGATATCCCAGGGAAATCTTCCATATCGCATTTAGCAGGCAGCTCTTTCATCCAGTATCTGGTCTGAGTCTCCTCTTCCTATAAATCAGTCCAGTGCCTTCTGTTATCAGAACTTCCTTCACAGAAGAAGCCCAAATACTAATTTCTATGGGAGTTTTTTTTACCCCCCCCCCCCCTCCCAAGTAGCTTTGAGCTCAATATAATCTGTGGCCTGAAGTATCAAAACACTGGCCATATAAGGGACAATCAGGATCAGTTATCTTTTTTCTCTAAGTAGTTTTAACCAGCAGGATCTCCTATTGTCAATTATCATTAAGGTACAGCTCCTCCTCCAAGTTCAGTTTTTAGGTTTCATTTGGATCTCACACAAATAGTTGGCGTGCAGGCCTTCTAAATAAGGTCAGCATATACAAACGTAGTCACTTGGGAGATAATAGATATATGTATTAGAAAATAGAGAATATTTACCATCCCACATGATGGAATTATGAAGAAAAAATGAGTTGGCACATGCGAAACTTAATTCATTATTATGGTTCCAACAGGTGCTGCTTCTCGGAATTTTCCCTCCCAGATTTGAAACATAATTGTACAAAACACAAGCTTCACATACACTACTGAAGGCCAAATCTGATTGTTTCACATTACTACAGCCTGTAATGCTTTGAAAGCCTGATCTGTTTTTAACACAGGCTCTGCAGAACAGAATCTTCTGGTAAACAGACTCCAAAGAGCTGAAATAATACATTTCTTAGATCTCTAAAACAACATTTAATTTCCTTTGGGCAGCTCTCAGATATATGAGCACTGTAATGCTTGTCTGAACCATTCAGTCCTACAAACTAATTTATTTCCAGGTCTCACATCTCTATGGTTGGCTGAGGACAAGTGGAAAAAGGAAAGGAAAATGGAGAGTGAATGACAGAAGTGTAGGGGGTGAGAGAATTGAGAAAGAGATAGTGAGGAAGGAAGGAAAGGGTAACAGAGAGAGGAAATATGGAGAGGAGAGAGACAGAAGAAGGAGAGAAATGTAGGAGAGAGATAGTAATAGAGAGTAAGAGAGATGGGAGGAGGAGGGATAGAGGAAACATAGGAGGGCAGACCCTGCTGTCTCTGAACCCAGATTAACAGAGAGAAAAATATGACAGAAGTTTGGGGGTTGTTAAAAGGAGAAGAGATAGAGAGGATGGGAAGGGAGACACAGAGAGGAAATATGGAGAGGAGAGAAGGATAGAGAGAGATGGGATGAGGAGAGATAGAGGAACATAGGAGGGTAAACCCTGCTGTACAATACTACCTCTGATGACTTATTGTGAGGGCAGAAACATAAAGAGGAATAGCAGTAATGGTGGGGAATGGATTCAGAAACTTCTGCCCTTGCTTTGTCATGTCTTATTTGTTATGAGTAGATAAGAACTAATTCCTGAACTTCTAAATACTATTTGATTGTATGCTCTCCAGATGTTTAGACATTTGTGGTTTGTATGTGGATAAACATAAAATATCAGCCATGCTCGGCCATGCTCAGGTCTTGAGGGTCCTTCCATTCCTATTGTTCCTTCATTTTTCTTCCTGAGGATCATTGATCCTGAAGCACAGAAAGATCTTTCTCCTTAGTGTATGGAGGCCTTGATAAAAGCCTAAGAGACCCAAAGAGGGCCCTAAGGGGCCCAGACACAGGAGCAGGATACAAGTATATTACATTTAGAATTTTGTATTTTATATTTCAGCTGTAGACAAAAAGTTTATCTACAGATCCTCCCCAGAGTACTTCTTAATAATAAACATAGGCTGGTGGTATGGTGCTTATACACAGCTCATTATTGAACTGTAGACAGTACTTATGAAATGATCATAATCTAAAAATCACTATTATGTATAACAGAATGCTTAAGCTGTTAGGAAACTCATTAACAAACATTACAGACAGAAAAATCCTAGTGTTATGCAGAGCGAGATTTGGAGCTATCAGAGCACCATAATTAGCATTGCACTGTTATGAGTGTATGACTCTTCAGATTAAGGTATTGTGTCCCTAAGGCCTCACAGATCAAACAGCTGAATACTTGTATGCTTGGTATGGTGTCTTTCTGATTGCTGGCCATTAACCCACATGACCCGTGCTATCACATGTTCTTTGTCTATGATTATTTAAGTGATTGCTGTAATTTAGCAGAATTAATATTGGAGTGACCACAGTCAGCAAAAATGCTGATCAATGACATGATTTGTGAAATAAAATCATAACTAAGCACACAAGCAAATGCAAACTACTCTGCATTTCCTAGTCTACTCATCATAAAGAGAGTCATTTATAACCCCTGAAATATTTTGGCTCATTTACAGATATATTTATCAGTGTGTCTTACAATTGAGCTGGCACCCCTTTTACCTTACCTATGTATTTTGCCTGAAACACTACCCAGTGACAGTTGCCCGAAAAAGTGTGTCACTTTCAAATGTGGAACCAGCAGTCCATACTAGCCCTTCTGTAAAAGCAATGTTTTTGGAATTTTGCTATGGATTCCCAGGGTAGTAGATTGATCATTACCCACAAAGTTCCAGAAAGAAGGTCACTTGTCAGAGCCACTGGTAGGGGACTGTTGACTAAAAATGTAAAGGGCCACTACCCTGACCGTTAAGGTTGCTGCATGAGTTTAAGCTGATTATGAAATGAGCTTAAGCATTGCACAATATGTTCAGCTTTGTTACGCAGAACATTGTTAGTGTTTAACCAAAATTTGCTCTAATGCTACAATAAGTGGCCAGGGAGGAGCACATCTGTAATACATGGTATATGCCCTCACCCCAAGCCTATAAAAAACAGGTCTGGGTTCCAGACACCATTTGAGTTTAAATATTTGTACTATAATTTTAGGCACTTCTGTTCCTATTGATGGGAAATACATGGATGGGTCTTGAGGCTGCCAATACTGCAAGTTGTCTTCTATTATGAATGAAACTGGAAGTTCTGTTGGGACTGGGTAAGTTATATAAGTATCTGTGTAGGGTCTGGGGGCTGTAGGGCTCTGAAGGCAGGCAGGCTGTGCGCTGTCATTGTCTTTTATATCAACATCTACTACTGTTAAAACCAATTTGAGCCAAACTGCAAAAAAATAATGAAACATAAAGGGCTCATGAAGAAAAAGGACCAAATACAGCTAGGGTTTAAGTGAGGCAAAAAAGTATATTGTAGTAAGTATAGTATCTCAAAAACAAAGAAGAGGTAATGGTGTAAAAAAACAGAACAACACAGCATTTTAGACAGTCTTTCCCATTTTCGAATTCATGGGAGAAGAAACCGGTGAACTATACTGTAATAACCCTATAATGATGTTAGTGAAGGAAAAAAACATCTCATATCCTGACTCATTTCGCCTGTTGGTTTCATCAGGGGATTTGAAGAACGTTTTGTTCATGATCTAAATATAGAAACAGTATAGTTACATAGAAATTTAAAGTTTGAGGTGTGAAGTACAGTATGTATCATACATAGACATTGACGCATCAAGATATATAAACGTGTATACATGGTATTTTAAAGTTTATACTGGAGAGTTGGTATTCTGGCCCTCAAATGGATCTCAAACAGTCTTTTGATTAAAATATGGAAGCTAAAAAATTATAATAAATTATAATATAATAAATAAGTGTGCTATGTCAGCATAATTAAAAAAGCAAGACCCACATTGGTCACTTACTTGTGGCAGATTTGAAAACAAAGAAATGTCACCACAATGGCTTTGGATTAATAGTATCTCAATATAGAATCTACAATGAAAAAAGGTGGGGGTTTAGGTTTTTATTGATGCCTGAAAATATTATTGGGGGGAAAGTATATGTTTTTTATATATACAAAACAGATCAAATTATTAAAAGTTATCAAACAATTAAAGAGTGATAAATTGTTAAAGAAAAGTAGTCCCAGAATAAATATAGGTAGAGAAGTGATAAATACCATATGTGAGTCCTAACTAACAATGGGTAACCAGAAAAGGTCAGGTGTATTAGCACCAGTAAAGTTTATAGCCACACAAATACACTTTCTATAGGCAAGCAAAGTGGGTAAAAGTACTGAAGGAACAAGGAAAAAAGGTTATCTGTATGGTGTGGAGAATGAGATTGAGGACTGTGCAGTTTGCCATGCAGGAGGTGCTGCCGGGCTGGGTATCAGTATAGGTAGGTGCAACGTTTGTTAGATAGTATATTCACTTCCGCCCTCAGTCCGCACCAGACCTTATTGGGCCGCCCATATGTAATTGATGGCTCAAAGCAAATAGTTTGGAGCTAGGGATGAGCAAGTGAGTTTTTAAAACTCAATCTTATGGCAAATTCAGCCAATCGATTTAAAAAAAAAAAAAAGATTGCGGGCTGTCCTGATCAACGAATGCAGCACCGGCTCAGTGTGCGATTCCCGGCACTAGAGAATAAATGGGGACAAGTCTCCCCATTTAAAACCTCTAGTGCTCTCTGATTGGCGGAGGAAAGCTTTCCTCAGCCAATCAGAGAGCACTAGAGGTTTAAAATGGGGAGACTTGTCCCCATTTAACCTCTAGTGCCGGAGATCGCACAGAGGATTCCCAAGGCTGCATGAATGAATGAAGCCCTGAGAATCCACTGTGATCCCGGGGCACTGGAGGATAATTAACCTCTAGTGCCCGGGGATTGCAAACAGAAGATTCCCAGGGCTGCGTGACCGATTGCACTTTAGAGGCTTTCTGCCCCTGCTCTGAGACTTCCTAGGTGTTTTCATAGAAAGACCACAATTAGCATTTTCTCAAATATTTCAGACTTGTTGGCGCTGCTGTCCAATTGTGGTATAAGGGTCTAACTGAAAAGGTATGGACATGTACTGTATATACAATGGCTGACAATCAGCTTAGCTGCTTACAATACATCTGCCTTTGTGCAATGACAGTCACGTTACCCCTGCCATATTAAGAAGATAGTATTTGGGTCCCCTGGGCATCAAATAGGGTTTCAGGCTCTGCCTTCTGGAGTCAAGGTGGCTCTGGTCTGAAGTAACAACTAGTCAGTTACAGTGCTATCTAAAGTACATGGGGTCTCAATTCATGATCTGTGGATCAAACCTCCTTAGTACTCCAAAACTAAAACCAGAAAAATGTTTTGGGTATAGTCCACCATTCAACTGGGAAGCACATTCTATTGTGGTAACACCAAAAAAATTAAGATCAAAGATTTAATGAAAACAAGATTAAATGAGACTCCTCTTCCATAAGGGTTATATATACCTTTTGGTATCTTTAGGACAATGAACAATGCAATCTGGTTTGATAAGCATACTTTTGTACTTAGGAAATAATAAAAATTCCATCTCTGTTTCTACATATTGCACCTTGTGCTGCCTGTACTCTCTCCACCTCCCACAAGAAAACACAGTGTACAGCCGATTAATGGATTGAGTAAATTGTACTTGTTAATGGAATTGCACTATTGCAATTTTCTTGTAAATTGAGCTTTTACAGTGATGACAGCTCCTATCTGCTAATATAGCAATATTTCCTAACATATGCAGTCATTCAGATAATGGATCGTGCGTCTGGCTCTACTTTCACCAACTAAAAACAGCATCTCAGAATTCTTTTCTTCCTTAACAAATCAAATACATATGCAGTAATTGGACTTTATCAAATGAAATAAGTAAATAAAATACCCCATCCAAATCTCACATTTACTGATTGTTCTGTGCAGTCATTTCATCCACACAGTACAAATTTATACCTTCCAATCAGCAGATGAAAAATTCTGATTTATGGCTCTTCTTTAATCTGTATGTACTATACTCTAGTAAGATGTTCTGTAAAGCTTCCATGTCATTTTAACATATACATGGCTTCCTATAGATTCTTATATGTCATATTATCTGTATAGCTCATGTATACCCTTCTATATTTCACCACTGCTATTAGATCACCCTGTATCAGCTCTTCTACTTTAAATTGCTTTCATATATTCTGTAAATCACCATGTCCTCCATATAACATCTTTAACCAACGTTGCCCTTACAACATTAGGTAAATAAAAAAACACTCCAAATTACAACCATAAACATTTTTTGTTTCCTATTGTTCTCTTAGGGTTATTAAAGTGGAACATTTCTAGGCAACATCGCTTATGAGGGAAGGAAGATCCAATCATTTAACCAGTAAAACCAGATATCGCTAATAAAAGTTCTATTCTTTTATTGTTGTAGATGTTTCACAGCCTTTCAAGCTACCTCACCTGATAAACATCATTTATTACAAGAACAAGCCCAGGTAAATGTAATTACCAATAGCTCTACAATGACCTGGAAAAATGAGAACCTTTACAGAGGAAATCCAAGTGTTATGAAAAATGTTCCTGTGCTGTTTTAGCACAAGCTCCTTCATTACATGACTGGGGGATCTCAGAGGTTCCTCTCCCCACCACAGCCACTCGACCACCTCCTTACTCTTTCCCCCTCTTTTACTATTTTTCCCAATAAAGAACACTCCACCACAATTTGCAGTTAATGGCCGAAGTGGCCGTTTATTTAATACAAAAAAACGGAGGCTCGGGAACGATACCCATAACACGGCAGCCCACTTTGACACAATCACTACTTGTATCTCTCCAACTGTTATACAACCACACAGAAGACACCAGACCTAAGGCAGTACTCCGCAACACCAATAATACCTTCCAGCACCGCCCTCGAGGGCCCCTCAATCCCCATGTGCCCAAGTGCTAACACCTTATGCCTGGGCGCCCCCCACCACCTGCAAAGCCTGCATTACACCATCCTGCAAACCCAAGCTCCAAATATCTGTACCATCGGCATTTAAGTGCACTCTATTCCCATGCAAAAAATGCCAAGTATCCACCTCCAGATCCCTGTGCTGCACCACAATGCCACCATTCCGAAAAACAAGTCTCCCCACCTCTTTATTTATCTTTATCCTGACCTTATTCACCCTATCAATTGAGTGAGCCAACCTCCAAACCGTCCGCGCAACCACATCTGACCAAACCACAATCTTAGGAAAGGCCAACTGCAACAGTAAAAAATCCATTGTGACATTATCACAAATTAACTCCAATAACTCCAATTAACTCCCCAAATCATTCCCCCCAACATGTAGAACCAACACATCAGGGGCCCTATTTAACTTAGCAAAGTAGTGCAACTCCAGTGCACCACATCAACACCCTTGGGGATTCTGAGCTGCAAAGAAAGAAAACCACCATCCCCATGCACCAAAAAGGGGCCGTCAATCGCTGCCTGAACTGCCCAATAGCGCTCAACAGCTGCTACCGGACAGACCTCGGATACAATACATCAGCCACCTGATTGGACACACCTGGAACATGTTATGCACGCACAAAAACATTACACTGTAAACTCTGTCACACCAACCACCTCATCAACTGAATAACCAGGGGCAATGAGGCTGTACAACTATTCACCACCTGTACCACCCCCAGATTGTCACAGAAGAATCGATTGCTCCTGTTGGCCCATTCTCATCCCCATAAGGCAAGCGCCACCACAATGGGAAAGAGTTCCTACAGCACCAAATTACCCAACAGTCCCTCTCCCATTCCATCAGCCAGGGCTCCACACAGCATCTCCCCCAGAAATAGACCCCAAAGCTCGCAAATGCAGCCACATCGGTATACAAGTCCATATCAGAAGCATCCACCGTACCCTCAAGCCACAAGAACCGGCCATTGTAAGATCCAAGAAAAAAATCGCCAAACCTCCAAGTCCTCCTGCAACTCCCTCATAAGCCCCACATAATGCAATGGAGCCTGCACCCCCAACATCACTGCCACCAATCGTCTCGCAAAATTCCTACTCATTGGCAAAATGCGACAGGCAAAGTTTAGTTTCTCTAACAAGGACTGCAACTGCTGCAGCCTAATCTTCCTCCGACCACTAGCCCACTACACTTCCACTACCAAAGCCTGCAAATTTTCCTCCTGGACCTGGCACGCCATTGCCACTGAATCAATAAGGATCCCCAAAAAAGTCAGCGATGTGACCGGGCCGTCTGTCTTTCCTTCTCCCAGCAGCATCCCAAAATGACCTGTCACAAATTGCGACATCACCAGCAAAATCTGACAGACCCTCGAATCCGGCGGACTCACACACAAAAAGTTATCCAGATAGTGAATGACTGACACAACCCCAGCTGCATCCCTAACCACGGACTTCGAGCTTCGAACAACGCACATGATAATGAACAACCCATGGGCAAACAGCAGTCCTCACAATACCACTCACCGCACTTACAACCCAACAAACACTGGCTGTCTGGATGAACCGGCAACAACCAAAAAGCTGCCTCCCCATCCACCTCTGCCATCAAAGCCCCTCCCACATACTGTTGCACCCAACCAACTGCACAATTAATAGATGTGTACATAACTGAACACATAGCCGGATCAATGGCCTCATTCACTGATGCCCCAGGAGGGTGAGGCAGATGGTGAATCAGCCTGAACTTCTTTGGTTCCCTCTTGGGCACCACTCCCAACATAGACACCACTAGCCCAGGCACCGGAGGGGCGTAAGAACGGGCCCCCTATCTGCCCCAATTCCACCTCCTTGCGCAATTTGTCCCCCACCACCATTGATGTTCCAGCAATGCCCGCAGATTCCTAGCCTCCGGCAGAACCCCCTGAGCGCATAGGGAATCCTAAACCCCCTGCCCCCCCCAATCAGGACATCTGTTTAAGAAAGGGAGCAACTTTTCTACCTACACTGAGACATCCCTTTTTCCACGCAATCTGCCCTTTTGCTTGTGAGCCTCCCCCTCAACCTGAACACACGTGTATAAAGTGACATCCTCCACCAAACTTACATGATCCCTTATTAAACAGCCAGCAAACCCCTCGTTTTTACAAGGCAAACCATCCCTGGCTGCCTGTGCCGCTGATTCCCCCTTGGAAGGCAACCCCAAGCCCAACCCCCGCTGGAGTCATCAACCTCATCCATAAACTTAAAGCTTTGTGGTCCCACCGAATTGAGTGCTTTGCGCTGACAAATCTGCTCGTCATAGCGCAACAATGCCAACCCACCATACACTCTATAAGCTTTGTATATCGCATTCAGTTAGCAAAATAATCCTGAGCAGTGGATTCAGCTCCCCAATGACACTGGCCAAAATTGCAAAAGCCTGCAACCAATTGCCAAAAGTACGTGGAATAGCACGAGCCCCCTTCCACTCATCCTCCCCCTTTCTACTCTCACCACCCTTGAGCCTATCCAAAATAAATCGCTCCAGATGCAACAGCCTAAAAATATCCACATATGCCCCGTTCCAAATTTGTTCCCTAACCTCTTTCCCACTCCCAACGGTCCCTCGAAGCACTAAGAACGTAAACTTCACTCTTCACCGAATCACTCAACGGCACTGCCCTGCCTTGTCCTCGCCACCACCACCTACACCCGTACTTACCTGCACAGCAGCCTCCCCTCTAGGCCCATCCCCCAAAACCCCACTGCAGGTCCACCTGTCAGACCCTGGCTGCAACCCCAACACGGACGTCTATCGTCAGGGAGCTCTGCTTCAGACTCACCTGTTCGCCTTCCAGAGCTCCAAAACTTGACCCTGCAGCCACATGGTTTCCCTGGAAGCTGCCATCTCCCACAGGTCTGCAAGAAGCGCCTCAACATCCCCCATGCTGCTGGTCAGGCTCCCGCTGCTCTCTCTTGCTCCTGCTTCTTTTCTCCTTCCCGCCTCAAAGATCCCCCACCACAGGCCTACCCCCCTTTTTTTAAATTTATTTTTAATAATTTTTCAAGATGAAATAAAACAATATGCAAAACAAAACAAATACAGTAAGGTTGCGGCATTGTTAATATCACAAACAATGAAATCAGAGTTACAATCAAATATGTCTAGTGTTACAAATTATAAGAGCATAGAAAAACAAAACAACAATCAGCAAACCATTGGAGGATCATTGTCCAAAAAACAGTAGGCATACCATGCTGTTTCTTCAAAGGCCTTGCAAACTCTTTTTCTCGTATCCAAAGGTAATGTAGCTATGTATGATTCCCATACTCCAAAAAAAAACTCTCCGCCCATGTTCTTTTAGCAGAGAAGCTTCAACCCATTCCATCACAAAAACAAACCACAGTTTTTCCAAAAATAGTGCAACTGAAAGGGGGTTTGCTGTAATCCAGTCATGGAGAATAGTTTTCTTTGCTACCAGAGAAATTATCATCAAAAGTTTCCTTTAGCCTTTGGCAACCTTTGCACCACGAAACAACATTTCTTTGAAAATTGCCCATTTAGGGGTTCATGAAAAATAGTTTAACAACTTTTGGAGTGCATACATCGCAACCCGCCTCCAAAAATAACGTATTTTACGGCATTCCTACAGCATATGGTATAGATCTGCCTCCAAGACGCCACATTTTAAAAATATAACTTTTTATTGAGACATAACCAGGTACAGAAAATATATCACTGTGTATTATTTGTCTACAATAAAAAATAAACAGTTCAATCAACGCAAGTCATAAGAACAGTACAATGGTGGATAAAAAACAAATTACTTCCAAACCTGTAACCCAGGATATCTCAGTAACATTTTACAACTATAGTAGGGTCAAAAAGAGAGATTGAAACAGGGTGGGGGAGGGGGAACATGAGAAGAAGAAAAGGGTGATGGGTAGGGGTAGCACAGGTACTGCAGCATTGTCCAACAAACCATTCCTTGACACATACAGCCAAGAGTTGAGGGTCAACTAAAACTTGATCCGGACTTCCGGTTCCGGGGCCTCGCGAGCCGCCAGCATGCGATAGCGGCTCCTGCTCACCTCTGGGATCCCGCGATATTAAACCGGCACTTCATCTTCTCACTTGCCCGCTGCAGTTCCTCCGGTTACCGGTGCCTGAACGGACTGGTTTTTAGAGCGCTCCGCCATTGTATTTGACCAGGATTTCATGGGGAAGAAAGATAAGCAGAAGGCCACCCCTTCCAAGATGGCTGCCGCATCATCGTCCTCACGTGCTTCCAGTGCAGCATCCTCTCAGGTACACTCTGCTGAGATAGCCGACTCATCTCATCCTAATCAGATTGCAGATGCTCTAGCAGCCTTACTTAAACCTACATTGCAGGAAGCCATTGATACTGCGGTACAAAAGGGTATTCAGTCTTTAAGAAATGATTTGCGGGAACATTCTCAGAGATTAGATGCCGCTGAACAGGGCATTACTATGGTGGAGGATGATGGTACCTCTGCCAGAGCTATTACATCTACACTAGAAGCTAAAACACAAGCGCTGCAAGACAAAATAGAAGATCTTGAGAATAGATCGCGGCGTAACAATTTACGTATTGTGGGCGTACCAGAAAGTATTAAGCCGCCCCGACTACCGGATATCTGTTCAAATGTAATACCACAATTACTGGGTCTCCAGATTGCCTGTAGAGTGGAACGTGCTCACAGACTGGGCCCTGTGCGTACAGAATCATCTAATCCCCACCCGGTGTTGGTGGCCTACTCTTACTACACAGATAGATCCCGCATTCTTCAAGCCTACCGTAATCAGCGTAACCTACATGTGGAGGGTGCCTCCTTGCGGCTGTTTGCGGACTACTCTGCTGAGGTCTCAGGTAAAAGGCGCAGCTTTCAACAAGTTTGCTCCACTTTATTCCAACACAAATTGCGCTTTACACTAGCATACCCTGCGGTACTTCATTTTTCAGATGACCAGGGCCGCAAATATTCTTTTACATCAGCGGAGGAAGCATAAAGGCTGGTGCATACTCTATTATCTGATTCAGCTTCTACTCAATCTGGACGATCTGAAAGATCTTCTACCTCCCCATCACGCCCTGCCGCACGTTCATCCATCCCTGTATACTCACCTAAGCAGCCCAGGCAACTAGGAACACCATCTGCTAAGAGGGTTCGTGATACTCTCTGCTCCAACCTGCAGTCCAAGGCAAGATAAAGCGGAAAGAACTCATATCCATTTAAAGTGTCTTTTTCTATGTTTCTTTTTGAAATGTTATTTCTATGATTCCCGCTATATGAGGTGTGAGCCCGCCCCTGACGGCATTGTAATGTTTTTGCTCATGCTATTGTTGTGGTTTGTGTTTTGTTGCTCTGCGAGGAAAAAAGGAACGTCATTCCTCCTTGTTGTCTGTCCTTTCCCATATGTTTCCCTGCTGTCTCCCCTTTGTATTTTTGTTTGTGTTTTTGGCAACACTCACTGTTTATGGTCTCACAGCCAATATGATTTTGAGGTCTTCTGTCTGTATCCTGATAATCAGGGGTTCCCTATGTCCGCCAGGCTTTTCATCAATCGTCTATACAAGTCCGATTCAGTGTCATTACTCTCCTTTTTATATGTATTGGTTATAACACTGTTACATTGTGGTTGCTTTTATTCCTGTATGATTAAGCCCTGCCTTCATATTATATGCGAGTAATTTCTTGGAATGTCAAGGGTTTACGTTCCCCTAACAAGCGCATGTCCGTACTACGCCATCTAAAACGGCTGAGTCCGGACATTGTACTGTTACAGGAAACTCATTTGGGTAGTGGAGACTTTCACAGAATGAAGAAACTCTGGGTGGGTGAAGTGTATGGGACATCGTCTAATGACCGGAAAGCTGGAGCAATGATCCTGATAAATAGATCTTTTCAGGGCAAAGTTAAGATTGCGGGTCGCATCTTTTCAGGGCAAAGTGATTCTGCGGGTCGCATTATAAAAGTTCTCCTACAGTTACATGATCAGGACCTTTCAATTTATAATATATATGCACCAAACTCTCCGCCTTCTCCTCCTGGATAGCTCAAGATCCCACCCCCTCCAAAATAGTAGGGGGTGATTTTAATTCAGTTATGGTGGATGCGGAAGACAGGAGTTCTGGTGCTGTTGAGTACGCGGGGAGACGTACATTGCGCTCACTGCTGTCAGATTTTTTTACTGCTATGTCTTTAAACGATGTTTGGCGACAATATCACCCTCTAGAAAAGCAAAATACATTTGTCTCTCAGGCTCATGTATCTCAAGTTTGCCTAGATTATTTGTTCTGTACGGACTCCATTATGTATAAAATAGAGTCTCCAGAGATTCATACTATGGTAATCTAAGATCACTCCCCCATTTCTCTTGTGCTACGCGATCAATACCCCAAGGGGGATTATGTTCCCTGGCAATTCCCCTCCTATTTTGCCAAAGACCCGGAGTTTCAGGGAATGTTGAAATCAGCATGGCTTGAATATGTCCAACACAATGCTGCTCATAGGAATGACCCAATACTATTCTGGGAGGCAAGTAAGGCTTACTTGAGAGGTAGGATCATTTCCTTTATGGCGAAAAGGAAAAAAATTACTTTATCCCATTTTTCACAAGCGCAACAGGAGCTTAGATTAACACAACAAGCACTGACGGATAACCCTACCCAAGATACTAAACAAAAGTGGTATGCCTCCAAACACAAATTTGATTCTTGGCTCTTCCAATATGAACAGCTGAAATGTAAATACAGATCCCTAGAATATCATAAATATGGCAATAAATCGGGTAAAATGTTAGCCAATCTAGTTTGTACAAGCTTCAAGCTGACATATATTCCTAAATTAAACACAACAACGGGTAATGTGGTTACCTCGCCAAAGGAGGTGAACCACTACTTGGCTCAATATTTTCAAAATTTGTACTCCTCTCCAGCAGATCTGCAGGCGGGGAAGACATTCCTATCAGAGGTTACCCTACCTAAATTGCAACCCAGTGATATCGATGCTCTTAATGCACCCATTACTACAGAACAAATATTGGCCACCATTACTTTGCTAAAAAATGGAAAAGCCCCAGGCCCGGATGGGTTCACCACGGAATTTTTCAAAATGCTAAAGGATGAGATGGTGGAGGATCTCCATGCCCTCTATTCTACCCTTTGGGAACGGGGTATATACTTTCGTTCAGGACAAGAAGCTTATATAGGACTTCTTCTGATAAAAGATAAAAACCCTTGTGATCCGGAATCGTATCGCCCCATCTCTCTGGTAAATATAGACGCTAAGATACTGTCTAAAATTCTTGCAGACAGATTGGCTAGATTATTGCCCTCCCTTACCCCCTCTCAAGTGGGTTTTGTTCAAGGCAGAGCAACAGTGACCAATATTAGGAAGGTACTGGTAGCACTGGAGACTGCTAAACACCGGCCAGATTTAGACTTGGCTATTGTTGCTATAGACGCCCATAAGGCATTTGATACAGTAAATATACCATGGCTCTTTACGGTACTGCAACATGTTGGTATCAGGGGTTCTTTCCTTAAATTGCTTGAGGCTATGTATGCTTCTCCAATTGCTTGCATACATACTCCGGGGTTTTTATCAAGTCCCATTGCCCTTCATAGAGGGACTAGGCAGGGGAGCCCCTTATCTCCCCTCCTGTTTAACCTTGCACTGGAACCCTTGGTTAGATACATGGATTCCACCCCTTTATTGCATGGACTTCCAGTTCACGCAAGTGAGCTACGCACCGCTTTTTTTGCGGGTGATATCTTAATCTTCACATCTAACCCCCGACTTGACAGTAATCATATTCAAACTGTGTTTCAGACTTTTGAGAGTTTTGCTGGGTTGAAAATAAACTTCGACAAAAGTGAGATTTTATTTTTAGCTACAGTTGGGGATGTGGTGGATGGTTGGAGGACATCTGTGCCTTTTAAAGTGGCAGCACATTCTATTACATATTTAGGTCTCCGTATTGGACGTTTGCCGTCATCTCTTTATGCCCTGAACTATCCGCCACTGATTGCCAAAATACAAAAAGAGTTGAAAATGTGGGAGCATCTACCCCTATCGTTCCTAGGCCGTTGTCACCTAGTGAAGATGATGTCGTTTTCCAAATTGCTTTATCCGATTCAGACATTGCCTATTTTACTGACTCATACTGATGTAAACGCTCTTAACAGGGCTTTCACAACATTTTTGTGGAGCGGTAAACGCCCGAGAATTTCTCTGGCTAAATTATATCTACCCAAGACTGGGGGTGGTGTGGGTTTTCCCAATATAAGACTCTACAACCTGGCCACACTGGCCAGACATGTTGTCGATTGGCTTAGGGGTACATCCTGTTACTCCAACCTACCTCTGGAGAGTGCTATGTCATACCCCTGGAACCTCTGTGCGTTATTACATTGTAGCTTCTCTTCCATTCCCGTCTCTTTGCGCCATAATGTTTTAATTAGAGACACGGTGGTTACATGGAAGGTGCTCAGACAGCGGTTCAAACTGCCAGTTCGTATATCTCGTTATTTACCTATTTGTGGCAACCCTATGTTCCCTCAGGCACAAGACCATGCAGCATTTGAGATATGGAAACAAAAAGGTCTGCTGTACTTTAGAGATCTCTTCCAACTGGAGGAGTCGACTAAACTTTCCTTGACCAGTTTACAGGCGATATACAATATTCCATGTTGGGCCCTTCTTCCGTTGTATTACAAGCAGGCTATGTCATACCTCAAATCGTTAGGTCTCCATTATGCAGAGATGTTTCGACCCAATAGCTTTGACCATCTTCTAACATTGTCTCCACCTAATATATCTAATATATATGCATGTCTTCTGCCTATTTTTACTAAACCTCTGTCATCCTCTAATGTAAAACTGTGGCAGAAAGATTTCCCAGATCCTGACATAGTGGACTGTATTATACAAGGTTATCAAACGATCAGGCAAAGTATGGTCAATGACAATTGGAGAGAATCTCAGTTTATGTTACTGCACAGGGCCTACAAGGTGTTTAGACCCTCTTTTTCGGCCTAACAGCCTAGATCAAGGCATCTCCAGTGCCCCAAGTGCGGCTGTTCAAATGCTTCTTTGTCACATGGGCTATGGTTTTGCCCTGAGATCACTACATTTTGGTCTCAAATAATGAGATTCATGTCCAATGTGACTGGTCATACCGTACCATCTACTCCTGTTTTGTTGCTGTTTGGTTCCTGGGACGGCATAGACATAGATAACATACCTCGATCTGTACGGACTTGGGCTAATATTTGTCTTTTGGCTGCCAGAAGAGCAGTTATGCAAAACTGGATACAGCTCCATCCTCTTGGCCTGGAACAAATCATCTCCTCCATGAAGACCCTATTTCACAGAGAGATGTTGGATGCTAAGATGCAGGGTGATGACTCCATAACTCGTTTCTGGACACACTGGTACAAATTTTTGATCTATGCCTTTACTGATTCGGACTGTAACTCGATCCTTGAAATGTTTAAATACTCAACATGGTATATCACCAATATATCTGGATGACTGTGTGATTGCCAGCTATTACCATTTTGATGTTAACAATGTTGAAATTCTGAGTGTTCCATTTTTGTTCCCCCTGTTTGTTCTGTCCTCCCCTCCTTTCAGTTATAATTGTATAGTTGTATTTATATATGTATAAATAAAAAAACTTGATCCGCTTGGATCTGCAGATCTTGTGAGGACAGAGTGGTGAAGGCAGGGGTGTTGATAAACTGGATCCAATAGAACCAGGTAGTATTAAACTTCTCTGATGTCTCAGAATCAGTAGACATCTGTTCTTCCATATGATATATGCCTTTAACCTTATTAAGCCAGTTAACGATGGTGGTGTTTCATTTTTCCAATTAGAGGTAATGCATGCTTTAGCAGCATTTAATAAATGTCTCAGCAAAGATGTCTTATAGCGTTTTTGGTAATTGCTGCCAATGTAGGGCCTATCAAAGGGGTGTTTGGACAATTTAGCCTTGGCTGGTGCTGGAGCCCAAGCCACTATCTCCAGCGGAACATCTGAAATCTCATTTTCCAGCATAACCCAAAGCTTTCTCTGCCTATTTGTACACCAGTCCAGTACCCTGGCTAGGTGCACCGTTTAATGATTAAGTACTGGGTCAGGGAACGCCATTCCTCCATGCGCTTTAGGTAATCTGAGTATCCCTAAGGTTAAACTAGGGGTGTCCGGGAACTTTGGCCTTGAAGGCAATGAGTGTGTGTAGAAGAGGGCCCGCGGACCATGTCTCCCGTATGCATTTCAGGCTTAGGGAGGTGGGCAGGAGGAGGTACAGCAACCAAGGCATCATTAGAATATTGCACCTCCCAAACCAGGTAAAAGTTTTCTGCCTCCATATACTGTGATCTCTAGGTCTCTACTGATTCGATTAAGCAATGGGATAAAATTCAGCTCAAACACATTTGCAAGCTTGGCAGGAAGCTGGGTACCCAGGTATGTTATAAAGGATGTAGCCCATTTAAATGGAAAGTTAGCAGATATGATCCTGTATTCTTCCTGGGGAATGGATATAATTGATACTTCAGTGTATTTGTCTAATTCCGCAAGTAAATTTGGAACAGATATATGTGGTGAACAGAGGTAGAAGATCAGCTCATCTGCGTAGGCAGTGACTTTGTGCTCCACTGGACCTATTTTGACACCTTTTATATTTACATTGGAACAAATATTACGCAGAAATGGTTCTATAGTAAGAATGAAAAGAAGCAGTGAAAGAGGGCAGCCCTGTCTCGTTCCATTTGAAATATCAAAGACCTCAGACAATTCTCCTTGACTCTAATTTTTGCAGATGGTACGGTGTATAATGCTTTTATCCACCACTAGAGACGCTCAGGAAGGCCCAGATGTTGCAACGTCGCCTGAAGGAACTGCCAACTAACTCTGTTGAACGCCTTTTCCGCATCCGTGGATAGAAGCAGCAAAAGTATTCTTTTTGAGTGGACAAGATCAATAACGTTCAGCTTTCTGATCGTATTATCCCTGCCTTCGTGGTGCGGAAGAAATCCACTCTGGTCAGGGCCAATTATTTAATTGAGCACAGGGGCCAGTCCGTGAGCTAGGATGGCAGTGAAAAGTTTGAGATCACAGTTTAGAAGAGAGCTTTGCCGATAACTGGAGTATGATTGTGGGACAGGCTTCAGTATTACTGAAATGTGCGTTGACAGTGTGTCGGACAGTGGCAGATGTCCCTGGACTATGGCGTTATAAGTGTTAACTAGGTGGGGGCCAAGAGTATCCAAATATTTCTTATAGTAAGTCAGGGTGAACCTGTCAAGGCCTTGTGCCTTTCCCAAAGCCGCTCGGTATACAGCCTTTTGGAGTTCTGCAAAGGTGATTGGCAGATCCAGTACAATACTAGTATCGGCTGACACCTGTGGAAGCCCTGACTGTTCAAGATAATTTATAGCTTCGGGCTAAGCCGGGATCCCCCCGACCATCACCAGAGCCTAGGGAGAGATTGTAAAGGCGGTGATAAAAAGATCCGAAGGATTGGGCAATGTCAGAGTTAGCGTGCACCACATTATCTGCTGCGTCTTTGATACTGGGAATGTACATCATGACCTGCTTCTCCTTAATCACATTAGCCAGTGCTCTCCCGCAGTGCCCTGAATGTTCATAATAATAACGACGGCACTTAAGGAATTGGGACTTAGCTTTACTACAGTACAGGTCATTATTTGCTTACGAACGCTCAGTAACTGAGCCTCTAAGTTATCATCATGCTTGGCTTTGTGTCGGATCTCCAATTGGTGTACTTCCTCCAGAAGGGAGTTTTTTTTCTCTGACCTAAGACGCCACATTTTAAACATTACCAGGAAGGACCCTACCCCCCTTTTTAAACACATACACCCCCACCCCTAGGGTAGATGTTGGGGTATTTAGATATGGAAATAGTAGTTTTGACAAGACAATGCTATTTCAAGTAGGGAGATTACATGAGGAAGATAAAAGGGGAAGTCAGGTAGAGGTATATAGAGAGGTATTTTAGATTGATGGATAGGTGGTGTGTTGGAAAGATGATTGCTTGGATTGAGTAAATAAAGGAGTAGCAGGAATAGGGGAGATATGAGGGTAGATAAGGAGGAGTACATAGGGGGAGGCTTAGCTGGGGTCTTACTTAAATTACTATGCATCCAAGGGGAAGAGGTTGCTGTTCAATTTCTTGCATCTAAAAAAACTTGAAGATGATTTTCTGCAGCTTTGTGGAGCTTTAAGTAAAATAAGAAAATACTTAAATTTGTTTGTTTGGTGTTTTGGTGTTTGCAACAGAAAAAAAACTGCTTATACAATAAAGTGCTGAGCAAGAGGAAAGTCAGAATATTTCCAGAGAATCAATAGATTTACTCAGACATAACACTCCTATAAAGAGGAAAATCATTGCAGCTTGTTGTGTGGGTAGCAACCCCTTGTGTGCCATTCCCTGGCGGACATCGCCACCTCCTGTGTGTTTTAATGCAGGGGTCCCCAACCCCCGGTCCGCAGTCCACTAGTGTGACGTATGACAGCTGGGCCGCGAGAGCACGGAGACTAGCGGTGGTCTGCGGCACTGGACGGTGCACCCCCCAGGAGGGTCAGGAAAAGGACCATATCTCCCGTATGCATTTCAGGCTCAGGGAGGTGGGCAGGTTATGTCTCTGCATGCAGACCTGTAATGGGAGCGTGGGTGGTTTCTAGAATCATGATATCACCCTGGGGGAGGTTTCTTGCCCTTTGAGTGACACACAGCTTCCTGCGCATGCGCAGACCGGAGTCTGTAGATTTAGTGGTCTGTGAGCTCCAAAAAGTTGGGGACCACTTCTTCATTGTATACACTGTGTACAAACCAGGTATTGCCATCTGCTTTGTGTTATATTGTATACACTGTGTGAACACTGGGCATCACCACCTCCTATGTGTTATATTGTATACACTGTATTCATGACTGGGGAGGATATACTTTTTTTATCACAAACCTGGAATGTATTTCTTCAAGGTCATTTGCTATTTGCTAGCAAATATTTTCAATCCTGGACCAGATCCATTCCAGGTTTTCTGGATCACCCAGCTTCACTGATGAAACAGTATCCTCTACTGCCTTGGAGCGTTTTAATAGATCAAGCCCAATGAGTGAGATGCTGGATACAGTAATTTGCCATAATCTAGATGCAAAACTCTTGGGGATATAGAGGTCAGTTTCTTATGGTTATATCATCTTTCTGTTTTATGATGTTGGCATTCCATCCTCATCAGAACACGTGAGTGGGGACTACCCAAGAGTGGTTATGCATTTCTCCAATTTTTATTGCAACTTCAATGTGACAAAGCATCCATCCTTCTCTCCTCACCTACTAGTGGGTTCCATATTGCTCTCTGGGACTGATTTAGGCTGAGAATAATGGTATCCCATGGTGGTGAAATTGTGATATTTCAAATGATTATGTCTTGTAGGGCACGGATGTTTTATGCCAGGAATCGTTCTATTCCTAACAAAGCTCATACAGAGGAGGTTGGATTTATTTTTGATTGCTTATTTCATTATGCTTGTGCTAATCTCTGTGACTAGTCATATTACAAGTTTGATACTAGAATGTTATGATCTAATTTTCTGTCATTTCTTCCCAGTTAGACTTCCCATGGACAGTCCCATGAAAGTTGTGAGGTTAGCTTGGTGTGAAAATGGCAGAGATTGTTGGTGTAGCATATACAAATCTCCGGAATCCCTGCGTGCTCCGGCACTGCTCAGTCAAATAAAATTACCATTACATTATTGAAGAGCAAACTGAATAAATGCTCACAATTCTCCTGACAGATTCCTGGAGTTATGGGCTAAAGGTTTTTAAAATTGAAAATGAATAGATCAACGTGCTGATTTCAAATTAGACAACATTCTGTTTCTAGTCTCGAAAATTAGAGAATATTGATGAAGAGAGTCTTGTACCATATATGTTTCATTATACCAATAGACTTGTAGCTTCCACAGAGAGAATATTATTGGAGATTTGTTGATGGAAGGTAATATTGTCTTGCTGGGGGTATTATGAGGTTGGACATAGTGCCAATGGTTGTCTCCTATCTGAGAAATAGATAAATAAATATGAAGAAATATGAACATATTGAGAACATATTGAAAATAGCAGTTTGAATTATCACGCTGCAAGTGACAATATTCCGAGCTAAGTAAATTGGAAGCTGCCAACTTCACCAAAAATCTTGTTTGTTCACATTTCCCTGCACATGATTTGGTATACTTTGCAAAGTACATTTTCACCGCATTCTCTAAGCTAAGCAAAGTATCCCTTGCAAAGTAATATTTAACCATGGTTAGTAAACAGCCAAAACTCCTTTAGTAAATTAGCCTGAATGTTTTGCTGGGGAGAGTATTTTGGCCAAGGCACAACAATGCACTGCATATACTGTATATTATCTATCACCATTTCAAGTATTTCATGTATCAACATGCATTAAACTGCATGGGTTTGAATGAACCAATTAAAGCAGAAAGCACATTAGAAACTTATCCTTTAAGAAGCATTTTCAGGAATGGAATCAAATCTTTGGGGATCATCAGAACTGATTAGCCACCTACAGTCAAGGGTTAAAGTTTTGACCAGTTCATTTTAATTAACGTCATGCAGCAGCTGAGTGGTCAGAGCAGAAATCAATGACCGCCGATGGACACAAAGAGAA
Source organism: Pyxicephalus adspersus (assembly GCF_032062135.1). NCBI lineage: Eukaryota > Metazoa > Chordata > Amphibia > Anura > Pyxicephalidae > Pyxicephalus > Pyxicephalus adspersus. Next base: position 78,070,057 of record NC_092864.1, on the reverse strand, counting down.
TTTAATGCTTGTCATTTTCAGGTCTTTTCTGAAAGTCAGTTTTGGAGGAGTCTAATCATGTATTTACTGTATTCAAAGCTTGTCCTCATCGTCTGCATTTCAAGATTAATTTCAAGGATTAAGTGATTTACTATCTGTGTTTACATTTATTTCCCACCTGGATACAAACTGATAAATCAAATGATAAAGTGTGACCGTAGCCACCATGCAGATCATTCTTTGAAGACGCAGTGTGCTGTGAGAGCAGAAAGTAGGAGCAAGCTCGGGATTAATGACTGCAGAGAGAGGCACATGAGTGTGTACACTGAATGCTGCTGGAAGGAACACTCACAAGATAGCCTTGTAGAGGAACAAAAAACTATAATTACTTCTCCACAGCTCAAAGAAAAAAGGATGAAAAGGCACTAAAACAGTTTATAAAAAACACAGGACGACTTAATTCCACTGACACGCAATCTGTAGGCCATAAATCGTGGTGCACAGAGAAACCAAGAAATGCTTTAACCCCCCCCATATTCTGAATTGAACAATAATTCCACAGCCCTGTGCAACCAGCTTTGTGTTAGTTCTGTATTTTGCTTGTGTTTATAGGAAAGCTGCCAGGGTAGGACTTTGTGGATCATTTTAAAATGACTAGTTGCTTTGATCCTATGCTGATCCTCTGCCATTATTGGTCATTGACAAGGTAAAAGCATGCAGCGAGCAATTGTGACCTTCTGGCCTGCATGGTTGTTTCAAGTGAGTGATTTAGAAAGTAAGGAAATCAGTCAACTAAAATGTATACATCCTATTAACTCTTGAAAAAGTTAATATTGGGTAAATTCCAGTTTCAGCCAATCTTACAATTTTGTGTAAAAGGGTTTGTAGGGGGATCTTCATCATCTAATGACTGCGAATAAACTATTTATTCTTTTACAGCACTGCATCACATGTTGGTGCTTTATAAATATTAGATAAATATTAGTGTTTTTGACACTGTTGATCATCCCCTTCTAATACAAATCATGCACTCCATTGGTATCTGTGACACTGCTCTCTCTTGGTTTGCTTCTTATCTTTCTGACCGCTCCTTTCAAGTTTCTTTCAATGGTAACTCCTCCTCACCCACTCTCCTCTCTGTTGGTGTTCCCCAAGGGTTAGTCCTTGGACCGGTCCTCTTTTCTCTGTACACCTCCTCTCTCTGTAGTCTCATATCCTCCTTTGGCTTAAAGTACCACCTGTATGCTGATGACACCCAAATTTATCTGTCCACCCCTGACCTGTCTCCCTCAGTCCTGGATAAGGTCTCATGCTGCCTGTCAGCCATCTCATCATGGATCAGGTCTACAATTTAAAAAAAAAATTTCATGAAAAACAGTGGATCACTTTTGGTACAGAAATCTAGACCTCAGTGTAACGCTCAGGTGGTTAACGAACTATGTCATCATCTAAACAAAATACAAGCAGTAACTAGCGACAATAATACATGTTTTCAAAAGCAGACAGGCCAAGCCAAGTCCAGATGCTAACTTTATTCCAAAGGTAACATAAAAGCAAACTTCTTTTATAAGCACATAAACCTGCTTTATCAGGTCAAATTGGGCATTTTTATATAGATACTAGCTGATTACCCAGTGTTGCCCGGGTATTTAGTTATTGCAATCTTATATTATAGTCCAAAAAAATGTAAAAATATAAGCAAAAGACACACTATGCTGAGCAATACATATACACATACATACATACATCAAAATTTAGCTCTCACATATAGCACAGCACTGTACAGCTGTGCACTCTCATGAGTCTCAGTCATATGTATAGGAAGTTTTGTTTAAATGTCTCAAAGCATTTTCGAGTGATGGTGGAACATACATACATACATACATCCAAATATTGCTCCGACATATAGCACAGCGCTGTACAAAGGTCAGCGGTGCACTCACATGAGTCCCAGTCATATGTCTAGCAAGTTTGGTTGAAATGTCTCCATGTGTTTCCTAGTGATGACATTCACACATACATACATCCAAATTTAGCTCTGACATATAGCACAGCACTGTACAAAGATGATGGGTGCACTCAAATGAGTCTCAGTCATATGTATAGCAAGTTTGGTTGAAATGTCTCCATGCGTTTCCTAGTGATGACATACAAACATACATACATACATCCAAATATAGCCCTGACATATAGCACAGCACTGTACAAAGATGTCTGATGCACTCACATGAGTCTGGGTCATATGTCTAGCAAGTTTGGTTGGAATGTGTTGATGCGTTTCCTAGTGATGGTGGAACATAGCAAGTTTGGTTGAAATGTCTCCATGCGTTTCATCCAAATATAGCTCTGACATATAGCACAGCGCTGTACAAAGATGACAGGTGCACTCACATGAGTCTCAGTCATATGTATGGCAAGATGGTGGAACATACACACATACATACATACATACATCTAATTTTGTATATACTGATATCATCAATGAATATGAATCATTTTGTTTCACTATTTTACTGACCATTCGAAGAGACCCATCTGTTAGGGTCATTGTTGTATTTCCATCTCAATTCCTTCAAATTCTGATAGTGTATGAAAAAGGTTTAATAGTATAGGAGCCTATAGGACAGCTGGAGGTGTGACTGGACCAGTGATGAATAAGGATCTCATATACATATATCATAATGGGGCCAATAATAAAGAAACAGGTCTGCTTGCTGCTCTGGTTGGCTTATTTGAAGATGAAAGATGCAGGAAGACATGATGCAGGACCAATGCCATCTTCATGCAAACAATATTTCTCAGCAATGGTTTGACCTTTTCAGGGATTTACAAGCATTGGAGCTACCACTACTTAGAATCTTGGAATACAGGAACAACTATACATCATAGTGGTATACACCTAACTGGCTAAAGTTTGTCAATATCCCATTCCATGACCATAATTATGGAATGACCACTATCCCCCCACCACCACCATAAGGCACACACACACTGTTCAGAAAAGGGCTTACACAAGATTTTTTGAGTGTGTCATTGGTATTTGCCCCCAATGGTGAGGTCAGATACTAATGGTGGGTATTTTTCCCCTATTGGTGAGGTCAGGTACTGATGGTGGGAATTTGTCCCCATTGGTGAGGTCAAATAATGATGGTGGGTATTTGCCCCCTATTAGTGAAGTCAGGTACTGATGGTGGGGATTTGCCCACATAGGTGGGGGCAGGTACTGATGGTGAGGATTTGCCCGCATTGGTGAGGTCAGATACTGATGATGGGGATTTGACCCCCATTGGTGAGGTCAGATACTGATGATGGGGATTTGACCCCCATTGGTGAGGTCAGGGTCAGATACTGATGATGGGGATTTGACCCCCATTGGTGAGGTCAGATACTGATGATGGGGATTTGACCCCCATTGGTGAGGTCAGATACTGATGGTGGGAATTTCCCCCTCATTGGTGGGGTCAGATACTGATGGATACTGATTACATGGTGGGAGGGGTTTCTCCTGTGATATAAATAAAATATAGTATATTGCCCAGCCTATTAGCTAAAAATATATTCAGGGAAGGATAGAGACAGACAGGCTTTTAAAGGCAATGTGATGTTTGTGTTTATTTTTGTGAACCCGGTAATATGTGGTCCTAAAACTAACAAAGACCAACTATTTTAAACCAAAAAGAAATATACTATAATAGAATGTGAATGCAGGTGACAATAAAATGTTTCTACCAACACAAATTGTTGTACAAAGGTATCTTAATTAATATATTGCTGGGAGTTAAACTCTCACAATAATTAAAATATTGAGTAAGTAGTGAAAATTTCTCTTGCAACTTATAAAAAAACATTTAACACTTATTACATATGGACATAACAATATACCCCTTCTTTCTAGTTCTATTTCAGCTTACTTATCTGACAATCTTTTTTGAGCACTTTCTTCTGTACATATATGCAGCCAGACCTCACAATGAGTTATCTTGGAGAACAATCTTGATGATGTTTTCTACTCTATTTATCTATAGATTGATATATGTTTTTATCAATTTTAGAAATTACGTCACTATCAATCCTCCAGGGATATACTGACCCAGCTGTCCCTTACATAATTTTGTACTTTGTGATCTTATATGCAAGTAAGTGCAATTGCAACATAATATACTAGATACTATATATTCATATCTTATGATATGATCCTATCAATCTTAAATTGTTGTTAACAATATGTACATACTCTGATGAACTTTTATAATGCTGTTTTCTATTATTTATGTCTAGCATTGATCTCAACTGTCCCCTGAGGAAGCCAAAAAGGCGAAACCTGTGGGGCACCTTGAAATATTTTTCTGACCAGCAATATAGTAATTAAAATAACTTTGTACAACAATTAGTATATGTTGGCATAATAATTTTATTGTCACCTGTATTCACATTTTATTATAGTATATTTCTTTTGAGTTTAAAATAATTGGTCTTTGTTAGTTTTAGAACCACATATTGATTGTTCACAAAAGTAAACACAAACATCACATTGCCTATAAATGCCTGTCTGTCTTTCTCCTTCTCTGATGTCAGATACTGATGGTGGGGATTTGCCCCCTATTGGTGAGGTCAGGTACTGATGGTGGGGATTTGCCCCCTATTGGTGAGGTCAGGTATTGATGGTGGGAATTTTCCCCCATTGGTGAGGTCAGATACTGATGATGGGCATTTGCCCCCTTTTGGTGAGGTCAGGTACTGATGTTGAGTAAGAAGGCCCGGCTCACAGCAGCATTTCATCCCAAAGGTTTTCAGGAGGGCTGAGGTCAGGGCTCATTGCAGGGTACTCGAGTTCCTCCACACCAAACTGGTGACCCCATGTCCTTATGGAGGGGGCTTTGTACCTCAGGGCACAGTCATGGGGGAACAAAAATGGATCTTCACCAAATTGTGACCACAAGGCTGGAAGAGCACAATTGTGTTACATGTCTTTGCATGCTATAAGATGTGTTGTATTCTTGACCAACAATCATTATAGCTGTGTACATGTGTGCAACAGTAGGTGTGAGGATAATTAATATTACACAGTGTTTATATAGCGCCATCATATTACGCAGCGCTGCACAAAGTCCATAGTCATGTCACTAGCTGTCCATCAAAGGGGCTCATAATCTAATGTCCCTATCATAGACGTATGTATTTTTAATACAGTGTAAGGTCAATTTTGGGGGTAGCCAATTAACCTAACTGCATGTTTTTGGGATGTGGGAGGAAACCCACACAAACACGGGGAGAACCTGCAAACTCCATGCAGATAGGGTCTTGGCCAAAATTCGAACCTGGGACCCAACGCTGCAAAGGCCAGAGTGCTAACCACTGAGCCACCGTACTGCCCAGGATCAGATGTCTATATACCTATGGCCAGAAATAGAAATAAGCCTCTTGATCAGCCCTGGCTATTTAGCTAGCTCACAGATTGCATTTTGTGTTTGTGCAACAAGTCTTAACTAAGTGGCTCAAGCTCCCTAGTTCTGTGATCTAGTTCCTGTTCACCCATTGTTTAATCAAGTGTTTCCTGTGTCCAGCTCCTGCGTTAACCCCTCGCTGTCCAGTCTGTTGGTTCCCAGCCAACATCCCTCTGCTGTTCCAGTGTTCCTGTCTGTCTGTGAATATCCCTGCATCATCTGTACCTCCTGTTGCTTCCAATGTTTCCTGTGTTCCCTGTGCCCACAGTGGCCTTTGTGTCATTGCAATCTGTCTCCTGGATTCCTGGCTGTTGACCCTTGGCGTGTGACCTGACCTCTCTTGCTTGCTGCCTGCCTCCACCCTGGCTTTCCTTGACTATTCTTCTGCATTATAATTTGGTACAGTGCTCTGCTCACTTTGGTGTGCTCTAGGACCGCAACCTGGCAGTAACCAGCGGCGCAACATCCTCACGATCAGGTGCTCTGGAGAAAACCTGGTTACTGCTTAGACTCTGCGCCTTGGCCCTTCTCAGGGCTCACACCAACTCCGTGCAAGCCATAGCACCCACTAGTGGTCCTGTCTCGCTGTGCGTGGCATTACATATGAGGACAGCCCCTGATGGAGCATGCCGGATCTCAAGAACACGTACAAGGAGGAGCCACAGCCCCCTGGGGTACAAAAAGTAAGTAGGGGCTGCAGGATTTTCATTCAGTTTTTACCACTGCAGAGTTAAAGATGGAAACACATATTTGTATTATGTAAAAGAGATAGCCATCTGAAAATGTGATGATATGTTTGCTTTAAGGAAGATTTGTTACAGTCAGGAAAGGTTAAGTTTTTTATTTCCAAAGTAACTAACTGTATTTGGTTCTTGCAGCTGCACTTGAGTTTTGATTTATGAAGATTTCACTTAAAGTGGTCCGGTCCATATTGACTAATTATTGTTAGATTAAACCCCAAAATATGACAAAATCTGTAATCACTTTGTGGTATAACAATAGGTTAAATCTCAGGGAGTATAAATAAGAAACGTGTTGATCATTTAATTTAGAATGCAGCCTGCCATGGTAAAATACCCTCATCTCTGTGCAGTTATTAATGACCAGCCGAAGCCACAGTCTGCCTGTTATCATATCAACCAATGACTGTGGGAGATTTACAGCGTTTGCAGGAGAGGAACACAGTAAATATGAAAAATTCTTCCTCTCCTTAGTTTGCTTGTTGAATTATTCATAACGCTGGATGTTTAGGAGAGTTTGCATTGAGCTGGGGACTTGGAGACATTTTTAGTCTATAAATACTCCAGTACCAGAGTGTGCTTATGTTTACCATGCCAGTTAGTTGTTTCTCTGTGTGAGAACTCCGATATGTCACTGTCCTTCCTCCAGAAGCTCCAAATGCCAGCACATTAGTGTTATTAACATATGCATTAGCTGCTTCCAGCTGCTGTCCCAAGTTCCCAATGAGTGGCTGTTGCAGTGAATCAGATAGCACTAATGAGCCCGTTAATGAACTTCCTGCGGAGGAAATTGTCACTTGAAAATGAACATTAAAAGCAAATCTCTCACCCCAGCAAAATGAAATGCTTCAGAGAGCAGCTGATTCCAGCGAAGAATCCGCCTGGCTCTGGATGAAGGGCTGTGAGCACGGATCCAGGTAGAATGAAACTTAAACTTAATTAGGAGATATATTCCACTCAAACAGCTTCGCTCTGTGTTTTATCTCCATAAAGTGTTCCTTTGCTACCGTGCAGCTTAACCTCCCTAGCGGACTATTTCAGTCCAAGTTTCCACGTAAAAAGCGGTACAATTTTTTGCATGGAAATTTATATTTCATTATAGGCTATAATTTTTAGGCATAACTCACCAATATTTAATAAATTTAATAATAAACTTTAAATAACAAAACACAAAAAAAACTGTTAAAAAAAATTAAACATGTAATGTAAGTGTACAGTAACATTTATAATATAATTATAAAAATATATAATATATGAATATTTCTTTGTATTGGACTCAATAAAGCTTTTTTGTATTAAATCTAATACAAAATTATTTGAATTTCCCACCGACGCATGTACTGACGTTACCGGTAAACCCTGTAGGTCTCTGCACTTTGCGGCTGGAGATCGAGGAGGAAGGACATGTCCCCAGGACCTGCCGGGACAACACCTGGGGGACAGCGACAGAACAAGATAAATGGGGTTTTTTTTAGTTAAAAGTGACCCAGATGCTCCCCGAGTCACACTCGGGAATACCGCTAGGGGGGTTTATATGGCAATCCAGCTATCCTGCACATTTTAATTAGACTTTTTTTAACAAATGCAATTGTGAACTTCTTATTTCAGACTTTAAAATGGAAAAAAGTTGCTTTTCTTCTGAAATGCATGAGGATGGAGACACATTACTTTCATTGTTCAAACCACAAAATTGTTACAACATTATCAATGTACTCTTCTTCCTGGTGAACATCATGCTTGCTTAGGCTTACTGACTTGGAACAAACTGACACAACTAATGATATTGTCAGAAACGTCAAATATAGAGATTGTTTGGAATCCTGTAGCTCAATTTCAACAAGAAGAGGGATATAAGGGCCTGGCTAAGGCTGTAAGTAAATATTGTGCTGCATATTTGCTGCATTTTGATTGGGTTCCAGGCCCAGAGTGTCCTAGGAGGAATGGGTGGGCCCGGAGGAGAGTTAGAAAGCACCTGGCTCACAATAAAAGGGCACCTGTCTTTGAGACAAGGGAGTTGCAGCCTGTGGCCAGGTGTGGCTCTGAAAGAAAGACTCCACACTTTAGGTATTGTAGGCCAGAGCCTGGAGGATAAATTTGGTGTTTTTTTGGTCAAGCTGTGAATGACATGGATCCCCTGTGAGGGAGAACCCTGGATTTGCTGTGTTGGAGTTTTTTGTAAATATTATATTTATAGTAAATATTGATCTGTGTATGTCATAATGGAAAGCTATTAAAAACATGTAGTATAATAATGATATAATTGTTCAAAATCAATCATTTTACTATAGGGAACATAATGTACAATGGCATAGATTAAAAATGACCCGCACAGCAAATTAAAAAGTTGCGTTTAGGCTAAAAAGTCTCCAAAACCCATAAACATTACACTGCAGGATCCTCAGGTGACTTTTACAACTTACAGTTGGCATTAGGATTTCACCAATTAAAAATTGTATGGGAGGTGTGCCAGGAAGAAATCATTGTTGTCTAAAAAGAACATGACTAGAGTTTCCTGAAGACAGGAGAATAACCCCATACCAACTGTTAAACATGATGGTTGAAATTATATGCTCTGTGTTTGTTTTGCTGCTATAGAGTCTGGGTCACTTGCAGCCATCAGTTAAACTATGAATTATACATCACATAAATTGTGTTTGATGAAAATGTGAGAACATCATTCTCAAAATTAACATTGTATCAGAAATAAATCTTTAGATTCAACCTTGATCTGAAAATCAAACTGTGATATTAAATCCTGATCTCCCCTGTAAATTAAAAAATTGACTTCTTTTAAAATGTCTTTGAGAGAAATTGTCTCTCTAACAGACCAGGGTCATAAGTTCCCCTCTTATCAGGTATTTTTTTGATCTGGCAACCAGCATCCTTCAAGACCATATAATTTACAACACCCATTGTAAAAATTTGAGTTTTGTGTTTCTTCAGCCTGCAGGTGCGTGGACTGTTGCTGAGCATGCAGGAAAGTCTATGTGCAGGGGTGCGGGCCAAGAGGGCGTTCGTCACACAAACAGCTCAAAATAAAAAAGGGAAAGTTATAGGTTCTCCCATTTAAACCCCTAACTTAATCCTGCTAAAATGTTGTTGGAGATTTGAAATAGGCAGTTCATTGAAGAAAACACAAACATCTTGCAACTAAAGAAATCTTTCATGGACAAAGGGTCAATGATAGAGAGTGGTGGGAAGTACTACCCACCAAAGCATCAAGTGTTCTTTAACATTACACTTTTGATATTTTTCTTAAACAATGGAAACAATTTTTTTTTTGCACACTCTCTTATTTTACCTTAGGTTGGACCATGTATTTCTTCTAAATTGTCAATGCGTATCAGCTCCCAATATTTATGTGCCACTAGTATTTTTATAATATAATATTCAAGGTTTAATGTAATATGTGCACAGTATTGTCTTCCAAAATCTTATACTGGGAATCATAATATATTAGAGTGATATAAAGAAAATGAAATCTCCCATTAGGAGTGATTAGTGGAATCTTTTCTAATAAATGATTATATTATTTTAACCTCTGGCCTATTGTCATTCTTTTACATTTGTTCCCACCTAACTCCTTATTCCACCAACTCCAAGGATTACAGGTCCCACTCTCAATTTACTTCCTATAAAATATTATCTCTTTATCAATCTCTAGTGCATCAGTAACAATACACACTTCAACGCGGACATATTTTTGGCACTTCCTAGAAAATCATTTCTTGTAGCTGTCTGGAGATGAGTTTAGACTAACGTCCAGTAAGCCGATTTCAATGTTCATGGTACCTGGAGTGCTGAGTGTCAATAAAGGACAAAAACAAATGCATTTTATATACTGTATCTAGAGCCCAGGAGCCAAAATGACTTTTCTTTCTACACAGAGTATTGTTGCTTGTCAATCAAGTTGTCACAGCATCAGCAAGCACGGCTGTGGTCCGGGGGCTCTGCACGCTTAGTGCTGCTCCAACATTGCGTTTAGCTTTATTTTAATACATCAAGCCGTCACAGGCCAAACCACTTTCACTGATAGTCCTGAAGGGTAAAACAATTTATAGAAAAGAAATTACTCTTTCTCTCACTCAGTTGACTTCAGTTGGTAACAAGTACTAATTCAGTTTATGTCACCCACTTGGACTTCTGCGTCACCTGTCCCAGTAAATTAAACCAAATGTTTTTCTTCATTTGAACATCTGAAGTGCACCAGGTCTGGCTGGAGACATATTTCAGATATTTCAAACAAATGCTGCTTGTATGTAAGTCAGCAGGATCTGCATTCACAGAAGACTCTGCACTAAATTGTGACTTGTACAACAAGGATGACATACTCCAATGCACACATTTATAAAACACAACCAAACACATGCTTATTACAGATATCTTCATTTTCAGAAGAAAACATTTCAAAACTGCACAATTCCAGAAAACTAAACGTAAGAATTAGCATTTGCTGATCAGTGTATAAACTATATATATATATATATATATATATATATATATATATATATATATTATATTATATATCTCCCATATGTCTCTAAACTTCTTAAACGCCTTGTCTACAAAAGACTGACTGATTACCTGAGCACCAACTCTCTCCTTGATTGTCTCCAGTCTGGTTTTAGAGCTGCCCACTCCACTGAAACAGCCCTTACTAAAGTGGCCAATGACCTCATCAGAGCTAAGTCTCAAGGCAACTTTTCCCTGCTCCTTCTCCTTGATCTTTCCTCTGCTTTTGACACTGTTGATAACCCCCTTCTAATACAAATCATGCTCTCTATTGGTATCTGTGACACTGCTCTCTCTTGGTTTGCTTCCTATCTGTCTGACCGCTCCTTTCAAGTTTCTTTCAATGGTAACTCCTCTTCTCCCACTATCCTCTCTGTTGGTGTTCCCCAAGGGTCAGTCCTTGGACCGGTCCTCTTTTCTCTGTACACCTCCTCTCTCTGTAGTTTTAATATCCTCCTTTGGCTTACAGTACCATCTGAATGTTGATGACATTCAAATCTATCTGTCCACCCCTGACCTTTCTCCCTTAGTCCTGGATAAGGTCTCATGCTGCCTGTCAGCCATTTCATCATGGATGTCTGACAGATTTTTGAAGCTCAACCTGGATAAAACAGAACTCATCATCATCCCCCCCTCAAATTCCAAATCTCCCCCTGACATATATCTAACTGTTAACAACACTGTTATTCGGCCATCCCCTCAGGCGCGTTGTCTTGGTGTCACCTTTGACTTTCCCATCTCATTTACCCCCCATATTCAGAACATTTCCAGGTCCTGTCACTTTCACCTACGCAACATCTCCAACCCCTACCTGTCCCCTGGGATCACCAAATTCCTTGTACATGCTTTTATCATTTCTCGTCTGGACTACTGTAACCTCCTCCTCTCTGGTATTCCACTAATCTGACTCTCTCCTCTACAATCTATTATGAATGCTGCAGCCAGACTCATCCATCCTGCCCACCGCTCCTCTTCTGCTGCATCTCTTTGCAGATCTCTACGCTGGCTTCCATTTCACCTTAGAATCAAATTCAAGCTCTTGTGTTTTGCCTTCAAATCCCTACACTGTTCTTGTTTCACTTACATTTCTGACCTGGTAAAAGGTACTCCCCGAACTGCTCTCCTTGCTTCTCCAATGACCAAATAATGACTTCCCCACTCATAACTTCATCACACCCACTGATACAAGACATCTCTAGAGCTGCCCCAATTCTCTGGAATGGTGTTCCTCGTCCTATTTGGCTTGCTCCTACTTTCTGCTCATTTAAAAGAGCACTAAAAACCTATTTTTTAAAACTTGCCTACCCATCTTCTTCTGTCTTTTGAAACCATCACTACTTCCCACCACTACATATCTCACATCCTATTGTGTGTAAATTCCCCCACCTACTAGATTGTAGGCTCTTTGGGTCTGTATTCATCTGTCATTTGCAACCCCTATTTAATATACAGCACTTCATAATATGTTGGCGCTATATAAATCCTGGTTATTATTATTAATAATAATAATAATAATAATATTATACAGGACTTGATCTGTAAGAGAATATTATACTGGCTACATATTAGACAGTACTGAATCTATAAGAGAAAAATAAACTGACTCCATATTAGACATTATACAGGATTGGATCTGTAAGTGAATATGATACTGGTGACATATTAAAGAGAATGGATTCAAGGGGACTGGATTCATAAACGAATATTATACTCTGTACATATTGGGCAGTATACAGGACTGAATTTATAAGAGAATATTATACTGGCTACAAGTTAGACAGTATACAGGACTAGATCTAAAGGAGAATATTACACTGGCCACATATTAGACAGTATACAGGACAGAATCTATAAAACAATATTGTACTGACTACATATTAAGCAGTATACTGGACTGAATCTATAAGAGAAAATTTTTTTTATCTACATATTAAGCAGTATACAGGACTGGATCTATAAAAGAATATTATACTGGCTACATTTTAGACAGTATACAGGACTAGATCTATAAGAGAATATTATACTGGCTACAAAGGACTGGATGTGTAAGAGAATATTATCCTGCCTACAAATTAGACAGTAAACACGGCTGGATATATGAGAGAAAATTATATTGACTACATATTAGGCAGTATGCAGGACTGGATAAAATGGAGAATATTATACCGGCTATATATTAAGCAGTATACAGGACTGGATCAATAAGAAAATATTATACTAGCTACATATTAGATAGTATACAGGACTGGATATATAGGAGAATATTATACTGACTACATATTAATCATATACAGGATTGGATCTATAAAAGAATATTATACTGGCTACATATTAAACAGTACACAGGACTGGATATTTAAGAGAGTATTATACTGGCTACATATTAGACAGTATACAGGACTGGATTTTTGGATAATATTATACTGGCTTCGTATTGGGCAATATAAACAACTGAATCTATAATAGAATATTATACTGGCTACATTTTAGACAGCATAAAAAAAAACTTGATCTAAAAGAGAATACTATACTGGCCACATATCAGAAAAGTGTGCAAGACTGGATCTATAAGAGAATATTATACTGGCTTCATATTAGACAATATATAGTACTGGGTCCAATAGAGAATATTATACTGGCTACATATTAGACAGTATTCAGGACTGGAGCCATAGGAGATTATAATAATGGCTACATAATATACAGTATACAGGGCTGGATGTATAAGAGAATAATATACTGGCTACATATTAGCCAGTACACAGTACTGGATTTTTAAGATAATATTACACTGGCTAAATATTAGGCAGTATACAGGACTGGATCTATAAGAGAATATTACACTGGCTACATATAAGACAGTATACAGGACTGGATCTATATGGAAATATTAAACTAGCTACATATTAGACATTTACAGAACTGGATCTTTAAGAGAATATTATACTGGCTACATATCTGACAGTATACAGGACTGGATCTAATGGAGAATATTATACTGGCCACATATTAGACATGTACAGGACTGGATCTATAAGAGAATATATACTGGCTCCATTTTGGGCAGTATAAACCTCAATCTATAAGAGAATAATATACTGGCTATATATTAGGCAGTTTGCAGGACTCAGTCTAATATAATATTATACTGCTTTTTTTATACAGGACTGGATCTATAGGGGAATATTATATTGGCTACATATTAGGCTGTATACAAGACTGGATCTAATGGAGAACATTATACTGGATAAATATTAGACAGTATACAGGACTGGATCTATAGGTGAATATTATTTTAGTTATATATTAGGCAGTATACAGGACTGGATATAAGATAATATAACACTGACTACATATTAGACAGTATACAGGACTGGATCAATAAGAGAATATTATCCTGTTTACAGATTAGGAAGTATACTGGCGTAGATTTTATAGGAGAATAATATGCCAGCTACATATTAAACAGTATAGAGGACTAGATCAATAAGATAGAGAATAAGAGAATATTTTACTGGCTACATATTAGCCATATACCGGACTAGATCCATAGGAGAATAATATACTGGCTACATATTAGGCAGTATACAGGACTGGATCCATAAGAGAATATTATACTGGCTACATATTAGACAGTATACAGGACTGGATCCAATGGGAAATATTATGCTGTCTACATATTAGACAGTATACAGGACTGGATCCATAAGAGCATGGTATTCTGGATACATATTAGACAGTATACAGCACTGGATTTAATAGAGAATTTTATACTGGCTACATATTTGACATATACAGGACTGGAACTATAAGAGAATATTATGCGGGTTCTATATTAGACATTATACAGAACTGGATCTAATGGAGAATATTATACTGTCTACATATTGGACAGTATACAGGACTGGATTTATAGGAGAATATTATGTGGGTTCCATAATGGACAGTATACAGGAGTGGATCTAATGGAAAATATTATACTGACTACATATTAGACAATATAAAGGACTGGATCTAATGGAGAATATTATACTGTCTACATACTGGACAGTATACAGGACTGGATTTATAGGAGAATATTATGTGGCTTCCATAATCGATAGTAAACTGGACTAGACTGAATGGAGAATATTATACTGTCTACATATTAGACAGTATACAGGACTGGATCTACAAGAGAATATAATATTGCCTACATATTAGACAGTATACAGGCCTGGATCTATAGGTGAATATTATACTGGCTACATATTAGTCATATACAGTACTCGATCTATAGGAGAATATTATACTGGCTACATATTACCCATATACAGGACTGGATATATAAGAGAATATTATACTGGCTACCTATTAGGCAGTATACAGGACGGGATCTATAAGAGAATATTACACTGGCTACATATAAGACATTTTACAGGACTGGACCTATAGGAGAAAACTATACTGACTACATGTTAGACAGTATACAGGACTGGATCTAATGGAGACAAATTTACTGGCTACATATCAGACAGTATTCAGGACTGGAAATGTAAGTGAATTATCTGCAGGCTCCAAATTGGGCATTATACATGACTGGGTCGATAAGAGAATATTATATTGGCTACATATTAGACAGTATAAAGGACTGGATCTGTAAGCGATAAATATGCGGGTTTTATATTAGACAGTATTCAGGACTGGATCTAATGGAGAATATTATACTGTCTACACATTGGACAGTATACAGGACTGGATCTATAAGAGAAAAAACGACTGGTTACATATTAGTCATATACAGGCCTGGAGTTTGCTGGATTCGAAGCCCCAACTTCGACCCTCCCACAATGCCTAGGGACCTCCCCCATGATGCCTAGGGCCCTCCAATAACAGCAGGGATGCCCCCCTCCATGTTTGTTGTGGCAGGCAGCCAAATGGCTGTCTGTCACTGCATGCAACACAGGCAGCCATTGGCCTATATAAGGCCAGGGCGTGCCTGCATTTACCACTCCTGACAGATTTGCTGATAGCATCACAACCTTTCTGTGCTGCTTGGCTTGCTTTGTCAAAGTGAAAAAGTTAGTGATAGATAGATAGATAGATAGATAGATAGATAGATAGATAGATAGATAGATAAATAGATAGATAGATAGATAGATAGATAGATAGATAGATAGAT
>NC_092864.1:78007068-78053472 GCF_032062135.1 Pyxicephalus adspersus | reverse complement strand
AGAGTCAGTTCACAGGCTTTCCCCCCAGTTACTTTTCACCAGAACACTCTGAGCCATACGAGCCAATTCAAACTGGCTCCAAAAGGCTGCTGCTTCCTATCGGCACATATAGGGAAACTGTCTCTTCTGATGATGATGATGATGTCCTTGATCCGACATGGGGCGAACAAGGAGATCATCATAGGCAGGAAGAAGAGGAGGAGGAGGAAGAAGAGAAAGAGGCGGTTGCAGAGCACCCTCAAAGGGGGAGAGGGTGGAAGAGGGTAAAAACTGCCCACACTCTGCATTCTTCAGTTACCAGTGAGACAAGTCATAGACGTAAATCGTCAGAAGCTGTCACCACAGCTATGCCTCAACAACTGCAGACCGCCACCACGAGCACCAGCTCCAGAACACCTTTCGGCCCAGTTAGATGTTCACCAGTGTGGGCATTTTTTAATGTCCATAGTGATGACAACACTATGGTCATCTGTGAACTGTGTGCTCAACACTTGAAACGAGGCAAAAACCCAAACCAACTTGGAACAAGTTGCATGAGCACTCATTTAAAAAGCCACCCAGTAACCTGGCGGGAACACCTGGTCAAAGCACAGAGTTCTGTGCAACCACCTCCGCCCAAGAAGCAAGCTCAAACTGCTCGATCTTCCTCCGCTGCCCTTCCTCCTTCTGCCACTAAAGTTTCCCGTGCTGCTGCCAGCAATTTGAGTGGGGCATGTAGCTGAGCATTACCTTTTTCGGGCTCCACCAGCGGTGAGCAGGAGCTCCAACGCAGATCGGCTGCTGTTTGTCGCATTGCTAGCAGTCAGGACCAGGCATCATTGCCATCCCCCACAACTTCTACCCCATCATCCAATGTTTCTGTGGTTAGCATTAGCAGCATCCAACCTTCCATCTCCCACATGCTGGAGCGCAAGAGGAAATATGGCCCAAATGACCCCAAAACAAAGCTAATCAATGCAGCAATTGCAGTTGCACAGTTGATTGCGTTAGAGCTTACCGGCTGCTTGACTCCAATGTGTTCCATTACGCATTCTTTTGCGCAAACCCCACAGTACGTTATGCCTAAGCGACAGTATTTTGCAGAAAAATGTGTTCCTGCTTTGCATGAGCACGTGCAGAGCAATGTGTCCATGGCCCTGCAGCACTCACTGGTTTCTGGCAAGGTGCACCTGACAACCGACAGTTGGTTGAGCAAGCATGGAGTGAGAAGATATATTTCCTATACAGCTCACTGGGTAGCAGCAGGGGAAGATGCAGCTGCAGCAAGGCCTGCATACCTACCTGCTCCCAGAGCACATCGCCATGCAATTTCCTCCTCAACCTCCATTTTTTCACCTCCTCCTTTGAGTCTTGTGCCTCAACCTTTTATTTCAGGGACACTTTGCGTGGAGACCCAGTACCTCCCATTCGGCAGCATCTGTTCACCGCCAGCAACAACATGCAGTTTGCTATTTCGGTGCACAATTCAGACGTTGCCACGCAGTCCTGAGGTTGTGAAGCCTGGGTTCCCTCAGCCACAAGAACGCAGCTATTCTACGTGCCTTGCGGGAGCAGGAGGACATATGGCTAACTCCTAACATACTTCAGCCAGGCAAGGTCCTGTGTGATAATAGGGCCAATCTGCTGGCAGCCCTGCATTGTGGGAAACTCACACACGTACCTTGCCTGGCTCACGTCATGAACCTGATAGTACAGCGCTTCCTTAGGAATTACCCAGGCCTCCAGCCCCTGTTGCTGAAGGCCAGAAAGTTATCAGCGCATTTCCGCCGGTTGTACAGAGCCAGTGCCAGATTGGTGGAATTACAGCGAAATCTCAACCTGCCAGTGCAACGGTTAATTTGTGATGTGGCCACACGTTAGAATTCCACCTTTTACATGCTGCAGCTGCTGGCTGAACAACAGAAAACGGTGGTGGATTACGTGGCAGAGTCTGTTCGTTTCAGACATATACCTACACTACCTTTTTTCAGCCCTGCGGAGTGGCTGCAAATTGAGGACTTTTGCACTGTATTGTCACCTTTTGAAGAAGCCACCAGGTTGATCAGCAGGGATCAGGCCTGTGTCAGTGACACCATCCCCATCATTTGCCTGCTGGAACAGGTGATGGTGGATCTCGGACATGACACAGAGCGGGCGATGCATCAAGAGATGACGTTTCAAACATCATCTCGGACATGCGTGCCCACTACGCATAGTGCACCACCAATCCAGGAAGAGGAGGAGGTAGAAGAGGATAAGGAGGACATTGCAGGCATGGGAGAAGGGGAGGAAGGGGCGGAGGAGGATATTGAGGGTACATGGCATCCATCCACCCAAACACAAGGCGGCATGTTCCGTGGATGGCAAGACCAGGCGGAGGAGGAGGAGGACGACCCTGTGCTGCTGTTTGACCCACAGGAGTGTGGGTCCAGAATTACCTCAGCTGTGGTAGTTTGACAGCCTTCATGCAAGAGTGCATAGCCAAAGATCCACGCATACAACACATAAAAACAAAGACTGATGACTATTGGACTGCTACATTACTGGATCCACATTACAAGCCTGTGATACAACAACTGATCTTGCCCCAATACAGGGGATCTAAAATGCAGCACTACTAAGAAGTGCTTGTAAGGGACTTACCGGCTGCCAGCAGCAGCAGCAGGGATACCTATGGCAGTTTCACCAGCCATGGGAGCCAAACAACTGCTTTAAGCGGCATGAGTGGCAGCAGCAGTAGATGTTGTCTAAGCCAAACTATGCTGGCTTTTCTTCAGCGGAAGCAAGCTGCCAGTCGTGCAGCAATTGCCAATGACACTCAGCAGTGGCACTCATGGTCATGGTGCAGGAATACCTGAGCTCTGCATGGGACATCTGCAACCTGCAAAGCCAGGACCCACTGGGCTACTTGGTATCCAAGCTTGAGCAGTGTCCGGAGCTGGCAGAACATGCCATTCAGATCCTTGCCTGCCCAGCCACAAGTTTTTTATACGAAAGAGCGTTCAGTGCAGCTGGGGGCGTAGTGAGTGACAAACGGATTCGGCTCTCCGCAGAAATTGTTGACTGAATCATTTTTAATAAAATGAATAAGGCTTGGATCGGCAATGACTTCAACACCCCCTCTGCAGAGTGTACTGATTAGTCGTCAACTGCTGCACGGACATCTTGATGGGAAGAGCATGTTCACAGCCTTTCGGCATCTCCTTCTACTACTCCCCAAGTGGCCCTCTACCTCTACTCTATCTCTGAGGTTTATAACTTGATATGGAGCTGTGTAACTGGCTAACTTTTTTCTACCAAGCGCCCCCCTCAGGGCCCTCTGCCTTTATCTACTTTGAGGCATATATCACTTGTAATGGAGCTGTGTGATTCATAATTAAATATTTGTATTTTTAGTAGAGAAACACATACATTTTTCTGTCCTTTTGGATAGATAGCAAGTGGTATCAAAAATAAATATCAGTATTTTTTTACAGAAATACAGAAGTTTTTATGGCTTTTTTTGATAGATAGCAAAATGGATCAGAATGAAATATCTGTATTTTTTTACAGAAATACAGAAATTTTTCCATTTATTTTTATAGACAGCAAGTGGTATCAGAAGGAAATATCTGTATTTTTTTTACAGAAATACAGAAATGTTTCTGTTTATTTTCATAGATAGCAAGTAGGATCAGAATTTAATATCAGTATTTATTTTACAGAAATTTTTCTGTTTATTTTGATAGATAGCCAGTGGTATCAGAATTAAATAACTATTTTTTTTATAGAAATTTAGAAATTTTTCTGTGTTTTTTGATAGCAAGTGGGATCAGAATGAAATATCTGTATTTTTTTTTGAATGAGATTCCAATCTGTCCCTACCTACTTTGTAGCGAAACCACATGAAAGGGAACGGGCTTGGCGGAATCAGCGGGGAAAGAAGACCCTGTTGAGCTTGAGTCTAGTGTGTTATCTAGAGCTGGGTACTGGGCAGTGTGCAGGAGGCCAGACTAGACTCAAGCTCAACAGGGTGTTCTTTCCCTGCTGATTCCGCCAAGCCCGTTCCCTTTCATGTGGTTCCGCTACAAAGTGCACAGGACTGGATCTATAAGAGAATTTTTTACTGGCTACATTTTAGACAGTATACAGTACTGGATTTATAGGAGAATATAATATGTGGGTTCAATATTAGACATTATACAGGACTGAATCTAATGGAGAATATTATACTGGTTACCTAGTAGACGGTATACAGGATGGATTTTTAGGATTATATTTTACTAGGTATATATTAAAAAGTATACAGGGGTCCTCATTAAAAAAAAGAAAAGTAGAGAGATAGGTGGACTTCTGTGGGCGGAGCCTGAAGAGCAGCCTCATTTTAGCACGGCTCTCTGGGAACCGGCATCCCGCTGATCTTCTACCAGATGGTGGGGTCTTTGCAGGGAGCAATCTAGCCGTGTGGGAGCTCTAATTGAGCGGCTTTCATGCTGCACAAATATCCCGAAGACGGCACTGGATGTTCTGGCCACGTGGTTGATGGCGGCCATATCAGGTTTATAACATACATGCTGTTCAACTCTGCATAAAGGCACCATTCTGGAACCCTATAACTTGGGACATGTGAGTACTTGTACACCTTTTAGCCTTTTTTCTGCTGCAAGTACTTGGATACTATTTAAAAAGAAACACATCTTTTCTGAAGATTTGTGCATTTCTGCTAATCTTCATTCTATTGAGAGCATTTTAAAGGGATCTTCATTTATTGCTTCTCCTCTATAGAGCCATAACATCTTGCACAGAGGTCTTTTTATTTCCATCTTATGGTCAATGTATTGGAGCCTGTAATCACATTGGACTTACAACTGCATATCTTTTTTTAAGCCTTTAAGTGCATTACTTTAACCATTGTTACATAATAGATACATTTGTTGGGAAATGACAGTCCTCTTCTACAAGTAAGAACCCCAACAAGCAAAAACTTAAACCTCCATTAAAAGTTGGTTCTCCTACCCCCTCTTCTCCTTCCATGTCTCAACACCAGTCTTCTATGGAATATGCGGAGGGATAAGATTCAAGGTCTGACCCATTGCCTGGGTTGCCTAATCATTCAGGAATTGCTTCTGAAATATCTAAAATCTTGTCTTATTTTGATAATAAATTTGAGGGTTTGCAAAAATCCATTGAATCAGCCCTGAAGAATATTTCCTCCAATATTCAGGGCATAACCAAGTTGGAATAGAGAGTAAGCAACTTGGAAGTTCAGCTTTTACAATCTAATACTAAAGTTTCTGCTTAAGATACCATACTCACCTCCATAGACACCAAACTAGAGGATTTGGAAAATTGGAATAGGAGGTCTAATTTGCGCTTTATTGCTGTATCGGAATCATACAAAGGCCATGATCTGGTTCAATTTCTTACAACCTGTAATAGCTAAATATTTTCATTATACTGACAAGGAAACAGTGCTGGGTGCCTACAGAAAGGTTCGTGATTTTCATGTGGAGGTTAACAAGATTATGATGTTCCAGGATAACTCTGTTGCTGTGACACAAAAACTAAAAACTTTTGCTCCAGTTTGAAAGCGATTGGTGGATATGGGCATTGGTTTTTCTCTTTTGTACCCTGCCAAACTGAAAGTTCTTTGGCAGGGGAGGTTAAGTTATTTGATGATCTGGCTGATGTAGTTGAAATGCTTAAATTATCTACCTCATCTTCTGAAGGAAGTTAATTGATTATATAGAGTTGTATATTTCTTCACACAAGTTTCTTAAAAAATGAGAAGAGAAAAGGAGATGCAATTGTTTATTTACTGTTTACTGCAATGCATTTTTTTGTTTGTTTGTTCATGTTATATGATTTTTTCCTAATATTGTGCTCCTCTGTCGGGATATGGCGACAGCAGGTGTTTGTTGGTTATAAAAGAAAAAGAGAATTGGATTTATATGGTCATACTCAGGGTCACTCAGGGTCATGTAAAGGTTACGTATTACTCACAGGCAGGGTATTTTTTCTTTGGAAAACAGGTGATTCATATTTGGAGTATTGTTTATAATGAGATCCCGTTTTCCAAAGTTTTTGCTTTTTGTCTTTTAATTGTATTGGATGGACTAAGAGCCAAGGGATGGCTACGGATCTTTTCTGCTGTTATTTGTTTTGCACTTTAAGTTTGTATGACATCTATGATGCATGATGTTTTAACATCATTTGAAAAAGAAAAATCCCTTTTAAAGTTGGTTTCCTGGAATGCTGTGGGCTTGAATAGCCCTCAAAAACGTAAGAGGGTGCTAGCACATTTGAAAAAGCAATCTCCAAATGTAGTGTTTTTGCAGGAGACACACTGGAAGGAGGGTCAGGCCCCATTGTTTAGAGCCCCATGGATAGGTGAAGTAATATACACTTTTTTAAAACCAAAATGAGAGGTGTGGCTCTCATGTTTAATAAAAATTTACCTTATAAAATTATCTCCACAGAACTTGACCCTGCTAGTAGATATTTATTTGTAATAGTGGAGAAGAATTCTAATTCTTTTCCCAATTTATTTTTGGCCAGAGATTTTAATACGGTCATTGATCCATCACTTGTCAAATCAAGGCAAACTGATATTAGACCGGATCCATCTACTTTTGAATTAAAGCATCTATTGTTTCAAACTCCTTTGGTAGATGTGTGGCGTCTTTTACATTCAATAGAGAGGAATTATAATTGTTGCTATTGGCAATAGAAGGCCTACTTCCAAAAATTATTAAAGTGTCTATTGGAAATTTTACTCTCTCTGATCATGCTCCTTTGATTTTTCAACTGCAGTTAGAACAACCTTTTAGGAAAAAATTTTTGTTGCGTTTTCCAACTTATTTATCTAAGTCCTCCACTTTTAGGGTTTATCTTCACTCCCACTGGGCAGATGGACTTGATGATAATTTACAACATTGGGATACCCCAATTTTGTTGTGGCGTACTATGAAAGCTGTTATCAGGGGGTATATTATGTCTTATGTAGCAAAGCGTAATCGTGAATATTATCAACAGTATAATGCTCTCTAGGATCAGGTTGTCCAACGATATCAATTGTATCTTCAATCTAATAATAGAGAAAGCTAAAAATTTGGGCAGGAAGCGGTAGTTTAATTGATTTTTCATGTTGATACTAGAGTGAAAACTCAAGCTTATTATACTAAACATACATTTTATAGTTGGTGGAATAAAATAGGTACATAGGTACATGTTGTTGAGGTTGAGCCCTGAGCATCATATTTTGAGAGTAAAAGATCCACTTTCTAATACTTTTCACTTTTCAACATCTCACCAGGATAATTTAAGGGTTTTTGAGAGTTTTTATAATAAATGTATATACTGCTCAAGATAATCAACCCCAGGTATTGCAAAGTTTACTAGAAAAAGCTAATTTATCTAAGTTATCTTCAGGTTATAGGGAGCAACTTAATGCCCCAGTTTCAGAATCAGAAATCCTTCGCACAATTAATTAATACTTTGGCTTCTAATAAAATGCCAGGTCCGGATGGCTTTTCCGCAGAAAATTATAAAACCTTAGCTTCGGCAATAACCCCTTTACTTGCAGAATTGTATATTGAAATATTGTCTCATCAGGTTCCTTTTCCAGGTTTTAACGAAGCCTATACTACATTGATCTTGAAACCAGGCAAAAGATCCTGATCAATTAGCTCCTTGTAGACCAATTTCACTGCTGAATTGTGATTACAAAATTTTGGCTAAATTAATGGCAAATAGATTTCAGATTTTTTTGCCTACTATATTAACTAGTCAGCAATTGGGCTTAATCCGTAACAAGTGCTCGACCATTGGTATTCGAGCAGCTATTGCAGCTACAGTACAGTCTTCTAGGACTCAGAATTTCAGATCCATGTTATTTATTTTGGATGCTGAAAAAGCTTTTGTTAAAAATATAATGGCCTTTGCTTAATGCTGTATTGTCCAATAAGGCATTCATACAGGTGTTTTCTTCATATATTCAATATATATATATATATATATATATATATATATATATATATTATTTCATCTTCTAAATTGATTATCAATGGAGATTTGTCGATGCCCAAAACACTCTTTAGAGGTATCAGACATTGATGTCCCCTCTCTCCAGTCTTATTTACCTTGGCTCTAGACCCTCTCCTTCAGCTCTTAGAGGATCTACCTGAGTTTAAAGGTATACCAGTGCCTTTGCTGATGATTTGTTGTTATATAATATATTTCTAATCCGCGGCATAGTTTAGCAACTATTTTGAATCTAATTACTCAATATAGGGCTATTTTAGGTTATGGTATTACTTGGACAAATTCAAGGCTTTGTATCTTACAAGGTTTGTCAGACCTGTATGGAGTAAAGACTACCCTTTTATCTGGTGCAGGGAGAAAATACAATATTTAGGAGTACAAATGACAAAAAAAACTATAAATTGTATTCTCAGAATAAAGAATCTATTTTTTGAGCTTTTTCCGAACAAGTGTGCAACTGGTCCAAGCCTATGCTCTCATACCTGGGAAGGATAAGTCTAATAAAAATGATTTTTTTCCATGGTTCCTTTATATTCTTCAATCTCTACCCATAGTAATTAAAAAGTCTGATCTTGGAGCCTTTATTAGGTTGTTTTCTGAATTTATATGGGGAGGTAAGTCTATCAGTATTGCAACAATCGACAAGGAATGGAGGAGTAAATTTTCCGGATATAGAATTATTTAATGCCGCTTCCATTTTGAGATATATTAAGGATTGACTACATGACAGTAACGTGTATGCTGATTCCACATTAGATCAACAATTTGTACCTCATATTAATTTAAAGTACGTATTACATATGCATAAAGAATTATTATCTGAGGAAGTGATATCAAACCCGATACTGTTTTCCTGTTGGATAATATGGCATAGGATTAGGGGTAAACAACTTTTGAATAGTCACTTCTCTCTTTTTTTACCATACTGGGGTAATTTGGATCTCCCACATTTAGCCCATTTTTCTTTATTAGAGAAGTGGCCAACTTTCCATGCTCTGACTGTTAGGTCACTGGTAGATAGAAATGCACAACAACCCCTTCAGTTTGAAGAGTTATACTTCGAGAGTATTGAAATCTCTCTTGGTAAGGGATTAGAGAAACCCCTTGGATACTTTATTGTTCAAAGGGAATCCTTTTAGAAAAGCAATACCAGAAAATTAAAAAATCATTAAAATAAATTTAGACTATTCTACTAGGAAAACTGGTCTGGTTAATTGGTCTGAACATTTTCTTAATAGCGGCTTACCAGGGTCCAGCAGTAGAGCAGAGTCGTGGGGCTCGGGCTGCAATAGGGGGTCCCTGGACCTGGAGGCAAGTGCAGGAGTGCTAGAAGAAGGGCGCCTTTTCCCTTCCGCAGGAGGGCTGCAGTGGAGGAACGGGAGGCGGAGACAGACGAGCCTGAGGAGGAGGCGGGGCCACCGGGCCAGGAGTCTCCAAGAAAAAGATCCCGCTCGTCAGTAGCAAAGGGCGGGACCTGCGGGATGACAGAAAGCGTCGGGATTCCCGGAAGTGCAAGGAGAAGAGCCGTCCAGCTTCTGGAGGATGCAGCCGGCTTCGTGAGGGCTAGCAGTGGAGGCAGCGCGGCCGGGCAGCGCAGAGTGGAGGAAGGGGCCCTGCTGGTGTCGGCCAGGCAAGGAGAGGCAGCGCAGAGAGGAATAGAAGAAACAGCAGGGGTGGCAAGGGGCTTCCCGATTCTGGGTGGTCCAGAAGTGCCTGAGCAGGAGGCTGAGGAGGACCTGTCGGAGGGAGAGCATGCGGCCAGTGAATGCCTGTTGGGGAAAGGGGGGATTAGGAAAATGGGGGGAGGGGTGAGGTGACCAGTAGGAACGGTGGTCTGGGAGGACACAGAGGGGGGAATGGCAGTGGGGGGCAGTGGGACAGTAGGTGGTCGGGAATGTGGGGGGGTAGAGGGGGGGCACGAGAGGTGCTAGAAGCATTGAGAGAGGTCCTGTTGGGGGGGTCAATGGGGGGTAAGTGGGGGGGGGGGGGGAGTGACCAGGGTTTAGGGGGATCCCTTTGCGGGGCCAGCAGGGGTGGTGGGGGACTCAGGGAGGACTCCAGGTGTAGGATCAGTGGTGGGGGCAGGGGGAGCAAGTAGCACGGGGGGGTAGAAGGGGGCGGGGGGACAGGGAGCAGAGTAGAAGGGGCAGGGGGAGGGCCGCGACAGGAAGCCATGGACACAGGAGGCACGGCGGCAGGGGGGCCACCCCAGGTAGGTGAGTTGGTGACAACGGCTGTAGGTGATATAGCAAAAGGGGAGGTATACGTGCGTTTGAAGGGTCCCTGGGGCGCACTTGCGGCAGGAGACGAAGTAGCAAATCTGGAAAGGTGAGTATGTGGATCTTTTTACATTGTTGCCGCTGGAGCGTTTTCAATTGGATCGGTTACAAGGTGAGTGGCGGAAGGAACAGGAATCGAAGCGGCACAGGTTGATCCCGCAGACGTTTGCTAATTGGTTGCAAGCGTTTGCGATATTCGCCAGTGTGTTGGGAGAAAAGGAACCAGGGCATTGCTCGGCCCTTTTCTGTTACCATTGCTGTTTGGGGATGCCATTGGGGAGGCTCATAGGACTTATGGGGGGGTAACGTGGCTCAGATATGATGAGTAGTTTAGGCTGTGGAAAGCTTTTAGTTCGTCGATTCGGTGGGACCACAAGGACATTGGCTTGTAGATGTAGGGGGCGTGCACCCCTTTTTAAGGGGGGTCGGTGGTCCATCACCTTTTGGGCCCTCGGCCTTCCGTAAAAAAGGGGTGTGTTGGCCTTTAGGGGTGGTGCCCAAGAAGGAGCCAAACAAATTTCGGCCAAACAAATGAGGCGATTGACCCCCGCCTTTGTTCCGTATCCTATACGTCGTTCAACAGCGCACTGAAATGGGTACGTAAGTATGGCAGAGGAGCCCTGTTGGCAAAGGTGGACATAGAGGTGGCCTTTCGGTTGTTACCGGTGCACCCGGATAGTCAGTGTTTTTTGGATTGCACGTGAGAAGGAGCCTTCTATGTGGACCGCTGTTTGCCGATGGGGTGCTCTTTGTCATGTGCGCTGTTCGAAACTTTTAGTTTATTTTTGGAATGGACAGTGCGGGAGGTAGCCAGGGTAGATTCAGTCATCCATTACCTGGACAATTTTCTTTTCATTGGGCCACCTGAGTCGGTGATGTGTAGGGTGTTGGTGGCAACATTCGATTTCTTCGGAGGGCCCGACGACGGAGTTGGTTTTTCTGGGGATCACTATTGACACCGTGGCAATGGAGTGTCGATTGCTGGAAGACAAGTTGGAGGCATTACGGATTGATGTGGCAAGGCCGGTGGACAGAAAAAAACTTACGTTGAGGGACTTGCAGTCACTCCTGGGTAAATTTTGCCTGCCGGATCATGCCTACGGGGCAGATATTTGAGAGGAGATTGGCGGCGGCTAGAACTGGGGTGAGTTGCCCAGGGCATTTTATTCGTCTGCGCAAGGACTTAAGGGAGGATTTAGAGGTTTGGAGGAGATTTTTGAACGGGTACAATGGGACTACCCGATTGTAGTTGCGCTGGAGTTGTGGTGTGGGGAGCTTGCAAATAAGCGGATAAAGTTTTGCTGTGACAATTTGGGTGTGATTCAGGCTGTGAATGCCTATTCAGCATCTTCGCCTCCGGTGATTAGATTGCTGAGGCAGTTGGTTTTTTGTTGCCTTCCCTGGAACATTTTCAGAAGGTGCTGGTTTATTTTTGGTGTCGCTGTTTTGAGAGGGGGTTGTCCGTGGCTGTTATGAATAAAAAATTAGCAGGCTTGGCCTTCCTGTTCAAGTTAATGGGGTTGAAGGATTTGAGTAAGGAGTTTTTAGTGCGCCAGGCGGTGAAGAGGTTTAGGAAGGGGAGAGTAAGAATGGATGGGAGAAGGCCGGTGTCGTTCCCCTTGGTGATAGCATTGGTGAAGGGGTTACAGGGGATCTGTAGTAATAGTTATGAGAGGGCGTTGTTCAGAGTGGCATTCGTTTTATCTTTTTCTGGGGCTTTTAGGATTGGGGAGCTGGTCAGCCAGGCAGAAAAGAAGCCGGGAGGGATTCAGGTGATTGATGTGGAGTGTGACGGTGAGCAAATTAGAATTCGTCTGGCCAGGTCAAAAACAGACCAGGGGGGTAAGGGGGTGGATATTGTTTTAAAGAGTTTGGGTGGGGGTTTGGTGTGTCCGGTGGAGGCTGTGAGGGAATTTTTGGCGATTAGGCCTGGGGGGGGGGGGCCTTGTTGGTGCACGGTGATGGTTTGGCTTTATGGAGATATCAGTTTGTGGCAGTTTTTAGAAGATGTTTATGGGAGGAGGGGATGGAGGCAGGAAAACTTTCCTCGCATTCGTTCAGAATAGGGGCAGCTACGGAGGCAGCTCGGTGGGGCCTTGGGGATGAGGTTATTCAGAGCATTGATCCCTGGGAATCTCATCGCTTTAGGTCATACGTGCGGCCGCATATGCTGTGATGGGCCGGGCGGGGGGGGGGGGATGTTTTTTTCATAAGGGATGGCTGGTATCTTGTTGTGCATAGTTTTGTTATTCTTTTAGGTGGTTCCCAGTGTCTTGTTTGGATCATCGGGCATGTGAGCCGGGGGGCCAGACAACCAGCATTACGGCCGGATGGGCGGCAGCTGGGTTTCCCTCGTGCCGTTGTAAGTAAGTTGTAATTCGATGGATTGGAGTGCCCAGGATGCAATGGAGTAGGCTGCTGGCAGAGGTTCGTCAGTATTTGCAGTGGGATAGGAGTCCAAATGTGTTGGTGTTGCACGTGGGGGGGGGGGGTGATTTGGGGAAGAGGCCAGTTAGAGAATTATCCAGGGACATTAGGTGGGCCCTGCTTAGACTGCTTACTTTGTTGCCGGGTGTCATAGTGGTCTGGTCAGATGTGGTGGCCAGGACACAATGGCGAGGTGGTCAGTCAATGGCCCGGGTGAATAAAGCTAGGGTTAAGCTTAACAAATTGGTGGGGGGCTTTGTGGCACAGAATGGGGGGGGTGGTAGTCCAGCATAGGGAGTTGGAAGGGGACTTAGGGTTGTATTTGGAGGCTGACGGGGTGCACTTGTCTGATGTGGGTATGGATCTGTGGTGCCTAGGGTTGCAGGAAGGAATTCAGAAAGCTGTCAGGGTGTGGCGGGGTGTCGCTCTTGTGGCGCCGTGGCGGTGAGGTCCTCGAGGGAAGGAGTTGTATTGGACTGTTTCAGTGGGGGTGAGGGTCTCATATATGGTATAAGACCCTTGGTAAGGTTGTTGTTGAGAGTGTTAAATTGTTTTGTGGTAGGGCTGCGAGTGCTGCTGGTATCGTTCCCAAGCTTGAGGTGCAGCTGGGAGCATTACATATCACGGCGCTGCAGACCCATTTTGTGCAAGGGGTTACAATAGTGGGGCCTTCGAGGACCAGTAACCAGGGGGTGTGTTTAGGAAAAGGATGTTTTATTAATGTGTTGGTTACAGTTATTTGTGATTATTTGTAAGTTGTTATTATTTGTTGATTATGTGTTTATATATTGTTATTTATGGTTATTTTATGGTTATTTATTAAAAGTTAATAGGAGTTAATATTTAAGTTATTTGTTAATAAACAGCCCAAAGGGGCCATTTAACCAAGTTGTTGTCTCAGTGTGTGTTTGGGGTAAAGTGGTGGGGTGGGGGGAGGTGGAGTGGGGGCACGGCCTGCGGGAACTCAGCCCTATCACAGTCATGTTTATGATTTTCAGACACTAATAATGATTATATAACATAAAACTTTTGGCTATCATGGAAAAAAAAATTTAATTATACACTGGGTGACTAGAACAGAAATGTTTGTTAACAACAAATGAAACCTATAAGACAATTGGGATATATTATATATCTAAATCTTGTGTTATCATGTCATTAGGCTCAATAAAAGCCCTTTGTCCTATTGCTTTAGTCCCCTTTAACTCACATCACTTTACAATCTATGTCTACATCAGCTCTTTCCACCATGCAAATTAAAGTTGCCATATATTAGCACCAGTTATATACAAAATCTTGTAAAAATAATATGTTTGTACGAAGTGAAAATTGATGTATTAAGATTAAATATTGAATATGTATTTGTTACTATGATTGTAGATGTTCTTTCTCCAATGTATGTATTTTTATAATTCTAACTAAAGTAAATTTAAATACATATTTTTGATTCTGGTCTAAAAAGTCCCGCCCAAAAAGTGGTGTTATTTCCCAAAAATTTTTTTCCTATGTTTATTTGAGATTAGTGTTGGTCGAATAGCCATACACAGGCTTCAGAGTACAGGCAGAGGTCCCTGAGGGGGGTCTTTCAGTCAAAAAATTAGCAAGTTACACAGCTCTGTTACAAGTTACATATGCCTCACAGGAGTGGCGATCGCATTGTTAACTGGAATCTCGAGCTGGGTGTAGTGCATGATCAATGCCACCTAGAAATCTGTAATACAATTTTTGTGAATGGAGTACTGACTGGTGGCAGCAGCAGGAGGAGAAGGTGGTGGGCACTGAGACGGAGCGGGGACCGCATTGGTAACTAACATCTAAAGCTAGGTGTAATGCATCATCAATGCCACCTAGATGTCTGTAACACCATTTTTAAGAATGGAGTACTGACAGGTGCCAGCAGCAACAGCAGGAGGAGGAGGCGGTGAGCCCTGAGACGGATCGTGGACAGCATTGGTAACTGGCATCTTGAGCTGGGTACTGGGCAGGCGGCAGCAGTAACAGCATGAGGAAGAGGCGTTTGGCCCTGAGAAGGAGCAAGGACGGCATTAGAGGTGGAGGCCATCACCCATATGGACAGTGTAGAAGCTGTAGCTATTGGGGACATGAATGGATGAATGAGATTCCAATCTGTCCCTACCTACTATGTAGCAAAACCACATGAAAGGGAATGGGCTTGGCGGAATCAGCTGGGAAATGAAGGGTTAAATAAGTATTATTGCAGGACTGTATAGCTAAGAGTTAATTTGAGCCACATATATTTGTATAAGGAGTTGTATTTCTTCTTCTATCTACTCAGTTTTTATTGTAACCGGATGGCGAAAATTGTAAATTCTTTGAAATACAATGTATGCCTTGCAATGTATCAAATAACACTATATATGGCCAAAACTTAAACAGCTGTATGTAAATAAAAACCACCCCCTTGTATAACTGTGTAGAAAAAGACTGCCTTGTCAAATAGAGATCAGAGTATATTCCTAAGACCATACTGTGTGCATGTGTGTTATTGGGATATCTCTCCAGACGTCTGTCTCTCTGGGTGAAGGAGAAGTCAGGGTGCATTCGAGGAACCAGAAGTAGAAGCAGATCCTTTAAGGAAAAAAGACCCTGTTGAGCTTGAGTCTAGTCTGGTATCAAGAGCTGGGTACTGGGCACTGGGCACTGTCCACGCTGTGTCCCAGAGCCTACAATCTCCTCTTCCTGCTGTTCCTGCTGCACCCCCCAGGCTTGAGCAATATGAGCCATCAGTTCTCAGTTCCGGGGTAACATACACAGAAATTCAGTCCGATAAAGTGTGGTACTGATGGATGAAGCAGAAGACGTGGCCTTCTACGTTCAATAACAAATTTCAGATTACACACTTGCATTACACACTTCGGGGTGTCATTAAAGATGAACTACACCCAGCTCTAGATGCCAGGTACTAATGCCGTCCACACTCCGTCTCAGGGCCTGCTCTCTAGTGAAAGCACATGAAAGGGAATGGGCCTGGCGGAATCAGCGGGGAAAGAAGACCCTGTTGAGCTTGAGTCAAGTCGGGCATCTAGAGCTGGGTACTGGGCAGTGGGTACTGGGCAGTGGGCATGCGGCAGCAGGAAGAGGAGGCCGTGGGCCCTGAGAAGTGTGGATGGCATTGCTAACTGGCATCTAGAGCTGGGTACTGAGAGGAAGAGGCGGGGGGCCCTGGGATGGAGCAAGGATGGGGTTAGTTGTTGAGGCCATCACCTAATTGGACAGTGTAGAAGCTGTAGCTACTGGAGACATTGCTGTGTAGGGGACTGCCTTTTTGTATCTGCTAGCTGTAACTTTGTAAAATGCGGCATGGACAGGATTGTTAACTGGCATCTACAGCTGGGTACTGGGCAGGCAGCAGTAACAGCAGGAGGAGGAGGAGTTTGTTAGCCCTGTGGGTCTTGCCAGCGCCGCTGCTCCTAATTGCAGGCACCGGCGCCGGGTCCTATCTTTCAGGTAGAGTAACCCCAGTACATGTGTTCAATGCCAGAGTTGCCTTTCTGCTGGAGACTTGCTCTGCTGTTTGAGCTGGTGAGGGTGTGTCTCTCTTAATCTATGAGGTAACACATACACGCCCTCTGTTTCTACAGTCTATGGCTGGAGATCTCTGCAGGTATTTAAAAGCACCTCCTACTACAGGAAGTTGCCTGAGCAATCTCAAGGTTTTAGCCTGATTAAATCCTAGTGCAAAGGTGTTTCCTCTGTTTGCTTTGCTGTGTACGGGACCTTGTTTACCTACCCTTGGACTTTGCCTGATTGCCACAAGACCCTGACCTCGGATTGCGTTTATGGACTTTTGCCTGATTGCTGCCTGACCCTGACCTCGGAACTTGTTTTTGGACTTTGTCTGATTGCCATCACCCTCTTGGCCACGCAAGCCCCTCGGTGCTTGCACTGAGTACCCTGACCCCTCTGGTCAGCTGCCACTGACCTGGGGGTTGCTCTGGAGTGGCACCTGGCAGCTACCCTGCGGCCCAAGCCTATCCTCACCATTAGAGGCCCTAGTGAAGACAAGGTAGCGGCTTAGTTACGCCCCTCCTGAGCATACCCAGTCAATGGCACAGTGGGTCCACACCCGTGTGCATAACAGAGGTAAGCCCTGAGACAGATCAAGGACCGCATTAAAGATTGAGGCCATCACCTACATGGACAGTGTAAAAGCTGTAGCTACTGGAGACATTGCTTTGTAGGGGACTGCCTTTTCCTATCTGCAACTTTGTAAAATGCGGCATAGATACGATTGATAACTGGGATCCATAGCTGGGTACTGGGCAGACGGCAGCAGTAACAGCAGAAGGAGGAGGCAGTGGGCTCTGAGACAAAGTGTAGACGGCATTAGTATCTGGCATCTAGAGTTGGGTACTGGGCATGCAGCATCAGTAACAGCAGGCCGGAGGAGGGGGTGGACTCTGAAATCAAGTGTGGAAGGCATTAGTATTTTGCATCTAGAGTTGGGCACTGGGCAGGAGGCAGCATCAGTTATAGCAGGAGGCGGTGGGCTCTGAGACGGAGCGTAGACGGCATTAGTATCTGGCATACAGAGTTGGGTACTGGGCAGGCGGCATCAGTTACAGCTGGAGGAGGAGGCAGTGGGCTCTAAATCCAAGTGTGGACGGCATTAGTATCTGGCATCTAGAGTTGGGTACTGGACAGGCTGCAGGATCAGTTACAGCAGGAGGAGGAGACAGTGGTCTCTGAGACGGAGCGTGGACGGCATTAGTATCTGGCATCTAGAGTTGGGTACTGGGCAGGCAGCAGCATCAGTTACAGCAGGAGGAGGAGGCGGTGGTCTCTGAGACGGAGCATGGACGGCATTAGTATCTGGCATCTAGAGTTGGGTGGGCAGGCAGCAGCATCAGTTACAGCAGGAGGAGGAGGCGGTGGTCTCTGAGACGGAGCATGGACGGCATTAGTATCTGGCATCTAGAGTTGGGCATTGGGCAGGCAGCATCAGTAACAGCAGGAGAAGGAGGTGGTGGGCTCTGAGACCAAGTGTGGACGGCATTAGTATCTGTCATGTAGAGTTGGGTACTGGGCAGGCGGCAGCATCAGTAACAGTAGGAGGTGGTGAGCTCTGAGACCATGTGTGGATGGCATTAGTGTCTGGCATCTAGAGCTGGGTACTGGGCAGGCTGTATTTTTTTTATAGAGAAATTTATCATTTTTTATGGCCCTTTTCATAGAAGCCAAGTGCTATCAGAATTAAATATCTGTATTGTTTGGAGAGAAATAGATATGCTTTTATGGCTTTGGGCATATAAAGCAAAGTGGGATCAGAATTAAATATCTGTATTTTATGTAGAGGAATATATAATTTTTTATGGTCTTATGGATAGATACCAAGTGCTATCAGAATTAAATATCTTTATTTTTTAGAGAGAAATACAAACATTTTTTGGCTTTGGAGATAAATAGCAAAATGGGATCAGAATAAAATATCTTTATTTTTTTTCGAGAGAAATACGAAAATTTTCTTTTTTAGGGTAGATACTAGTGTTGGTCGAATAGCTCACTATTCGATTCGACAGCTATTCGGCCGAATATAGCAAAAAAATTTGGGTGGTCGAATTCGAATTCGAATCCCATTAAAGTCAATGGGAGAAAAATTCGGGTTTGTTTCAGCACTGTGTAGAGCTTCAAATAAATAATTTGAAAAAAAAAAAAAAAATTTTTTTTTTTTATTTTTTTTTTTTTCCTCCCGAATTTTTGCTGTCGAATGCAGCAAAATTCGCTTCGGGTATACCCGAATTCGAACAGCCATATTCGGGTCGAATATAGGGACAACCCGAATTCGAACATCAACACTAGTAGATACCAAGTGCTATCATAATTAAATATCTGTATTTTTTATCTAGAAAAAATAGAGATATTTCATTCTGATCCCACTTGCTATCTAACAAAAAAGCCATAAAAAATGTGTATTTCTCTCCAAAAAGTACAGCTATTTAATTATGATACCTCTTGCAATCTATCACAAAAACCCGAAAAATGTCTGTATTTATTTACAAAAAATACAGATATTTCATTCTGATCCCACTTGCTATAAAAAAAGCCATAACAGTTTCTGTATTTCTCTCCAAAAAATATAGATATTAAATTATGATACCTCTTGCAATCCATGACAAAAAACAATTTCTGTATTTATCTTTTAAAAATACAGATATTTCATTCCGATCCCATTTGCTATCAAAAAAGCCATAAACATTTCTGTGTTTTTCTCCAAAAAAATACAGATATTTAATTATGATACCTCTTGCAATCTATCACAACAAACAGAAATATTTCTGTATTTATCTAAAAAAATACAGATATTTCATTCTGATCCTACTTGCTATGTATCAAAAAAGCCAGAAAAATGTCTTTATTTCTCTAAAAAGAAATACAGATATTTTATTCTGATCCCACTATTTCTCTACAAAAAATACAAGTATTTATTTATGAATCACAGAGTACAAGTGATATAGGTCTCAAAGTAGATAGAGACAGAGGGCCCCGAGGGAAGGTGCTTGGTAAAACAAATTAGCCAGTTACACAGCTACATTGCAAGGTATGGGCCTCAGAGACAGAGTAGAGGTAGAGGGCCACGATGGGGAGGAGTAGAAGGAGATGCAGAAGGCTGTGAAAGTGCTCTTCCCATCAAGGTGTCAGCAGGCTGTGCAGCAGTTGACGACTAATCAGTTCACTCTGCAGAGGGGGTGTTGAAGTCATTGCCGACCCAAGCCTTATTCATTTTAAGAAAAGTGATTCGGTCGACATTTTCTGAGGAGAGACGAATCCGCTTGTCACTCACTACGCCCCAAGCTGCACTGAACTCCCTTTCAGATAACACACTTGCGGCTGGGCAGGCAAGGATCTGAACGGCATATTCTGCCAGCTCCGGCCACTACTTAAGCTGGAATACCCAGTAGCCCAGTGGGTCCTGGTTTTGCAGGTTGCAGATGTTCCATGTAGAGCTCAGGTATACCTGCACCATGACTGAGAAGCGCTGCTTTTTCTGCACGATTTGCTGAAAAAAAGCCTGCATAATTTGGTTTAGATGACTACTGCTGCTGCCAACCATGCCGCCCATTCCATCATCTGGACCCACAATCCTGTGGGTCGAACAGCAGCACAGGGTCGTCCTCCTCCTCCGCCTGGTCTTGCCATCCACGGAACATGCCGCCTTGTGTTTGGGTGGATGAATGCCATGTACCCTCAATATTCGTCTCTGCCCCTTCCTCCCCTTTTCCCATGCCTTCAATGTCCTCCTTATCCTCTGCCACCTCCTGCTCTTCCTGGATTTGTGGTACACTATGCCTAGTAGGCACGCATGTCCGAGATGTTGTTGAAATGTCATCTCTTGATACAGCATCCGCTCTGTGTCGTGTTGTGTCGAGATCCACCATCATCTGTTCCAGCAGGCATATGATGGGGATGGTGTCAATGACACAGGCCTGATCTCTGCTGATCATCCTGGTGGCCTCTTCAAAGGGGGACAATACAGTACACAAGTCCTTAATTTGCTGTCACTCAGCAGGGCTGAAGAAAGGTAGTGTAGGCATATGTCTGAAACGAACAGTCGAACAGTATTGTTCAGTCAGCCGCTGCAGCATGTGAAAGGTGGAATTCCAATGAGTGGCCTGGCTGGAGTCTGTTGGGAGTTAGCCATATGTCCTCCTGCTCCCGCAGGGCACTTAGAATAGTTGCACCCATGTGGCTGAGGGAACCCAGGCTTCGCAACCTCAGGACTGCGTTGCAACATCTGAATTGTGCACTGTTATAGCAAACTGCAGGTTGTTGCTGGCGGTGAACAGATGCTGCCGAAAGGGAGGTGCTGGCTCTCCACGGCAAAGTGTCCCTGAAATAAAAGATTGAGGCACAAGACTCAAAGGAGGAGGTGGAAGTAGAGGTCGAGGAGGAGATGGCACGGCAATGTGCTCTGGGCGGAGGTATGTATGTAGGCCTTGCTGCATCTTCCCCTGCTGCCACCAAAGTTAACCAGTGAGCGGAACACATTTTTCTGCAAAATGCTGTTGATTGGGCATTGCATACTGTGGGTTTGCGCAGAGAAATGCGTAATGGAATGCATTGGAGTCACCCAGCTGGTAAGGGAGGAGTAACGCAATCAGCTGTGCAATTGCCGGATTGATTAGCTTTGTTTTGGGGTCTTTTTGGCCATATTTCCTCTTGCACGCCAGCATTTGAGGGATGGAAGGTTGGATGCTGCTAATGCTAACCACAGAAAGATTGGATAATGGGGTAGAAGTTGTGGGTGATGGCAATGATGCCTGGTCCTGGCTGCTAGCAATGCGACAAACAGCAGCCAATCTGCATTAGAGCTCCTGCTGACCGCTGGTGGACCCTAAAAAAGGTAATGCTCGGCTACATGCCCCACTAAAGTTGCTGGCAGCAGCACGGGTAACTTTGGTGGCAGAAGGAGGAAAGGCAGCGGAGGAAGATCTAGCAGTTTGAGCTTGCTTCTTGGGTGGAGGTGGTTGCACAGAGCTCTGTGCTTTGACCAGGTGTTCCCGCCAGGTTATCAGGGGGTGGCTCGTGGTGGAGGTCTGCGGTTGTTGAGGCCTAGCTGTGGAGACAGCTTCCGATGATGGATGACTATGTCTTGCCTCACTGGTACCTGAAGACTGCAGAGTGTGGGCAGCTTTTACCCTGTTCTTCCCTTTCCCCCCTTGAGGGTGCTCTGCAACCTCCTCCTCGTCTTCTTCCTGCCTATGATTAGTGTTGATGTTCGAATTCGGGTTGTCCCTATATTCGACCGGAATATGGCTGTTCGAATTCAGGTAGACCCGAATTTTTTTTTTTTTTTCTTAAATTATTTATTTCGTATGTGTTTTTTTATTTTAAACTTGTTCTTTTTTTTATTTTTTACAGGTTATCCGACAATGACATTATGAATCATAATGTCATTGTGGGATTCCTGGACCGTGGGAACTGTGCGGTCACAGCTAATTGAAAGCAGGTACCTTCAATTAGCTGTAACCGCAGGCAATACGAGGGCAATAGAGGTTGAATAAAGATTTATTCTCCATTCATACCTCTACTGCTCTGTGATTGGCTGAGAAATAGGAAACCCTGATGACAGCTCAAGCATCATCAGGGTTTCCCTTTCCTCAGCCAATCACAGAGCAGTAGAGGTATGAATGGAGATAGTATCTCCATTCAACCTCTCTATTGCCCTCGTATTGCCTCCAGGATCAGTGGAGCAGAGCTGTCAGCATAGTAAAGCTCTGCTGATTGCTCTGCTCCCTGAGTTGCTGAGAAAAGGGAAATCCTGATGATGCCTTTGCTGTCATCAGGGTTTCCCTTTCCTCAGTGTATGTAACACACTGACTGACTATCTGTCTATCTATCTATCTATCTATCTAAGTGAGAAACACTCTACCTGTCTGAGTACAGTAGATTTCAGGACTGCACCATTACAGTACAATCCAACAATCCTTATATAAGCCAATGGCTGCCTGTGTGGCATGCAGTGACACACAGCCAAACGGCTGCCTGCCACAACAAACATGGAGGAGAGCATCCCTGCTGTTATTGTAGGGCCCTAGGTAATATGGGGGAGTTCCCTAGGCATTGTGGGAGGGCTGAATTCGAGGCTTCAAATCCAACAAAACTTGGGTCGGGTCGACCTAAACTCAAACAGCCATATTCAGGTCGAACATTAGGACGACCCGAATTCGAACAACAATACTATTTGAGATGTGGCCATCCATAAAAACACTTACAGGTTGGATACGTGTTTTTAATTGTACTTGAATTAGGAAGTTATATGTTTGCCTACTATAGTTGTTGATGTTGTTTGTATATACATTTATCACTGTGAATCCTCAATAAAAATATATTTAAAAAAAAAAAGTATACAGGACTGGATCTATAGGAGAAGATTGTATTGGATACATATTAGAAAGTATACAGGACTGGATCTATAAGAAAATATTAACTGGCTTCATATTAGACAGTATACAGGATTGGATCTAGAAGAAAATATTATACTTGCTACATATTGGGCAGTATACAGGACTCGGTCTATAAGAGAATATTATACTGGCTGCGTATTAGACAGTATACCGGACATAATCTAATGGAGACTATTATACTGGGTATATATTAGGCATTATACAAGACTGGATCTAACGGGGAAAATTATACTGGCTACATATCAGACAGTATACAGTACTGCACCTATTAGATAATATTATACTGGCTACATATTAGGCAGTACACAGCACTGGAACTATACGAGATTATAATACTGGCTACATATTAGAAAGTACACAGGACTGTAGGGAGACTATTATACTGGCTACATATTAGGCATTATACAGGACTGGATCTAATGGAGAATATTATACTGGCTACATATTAGGCAGTATACAAGACTGGATCTATATGAGAGTAATAAACTGGCTACATAATATACAGTATACAGGACTGGATCTATAAGAGAATATTATACTAGCTACTTATTAGACAGTATACAGTACTGGATCTATAGGAGAATATTATACTGGCTACATATTAGGCAGTACACAGGACTGGATCTATAGGAGAATATTATATTGGCTACTTATTAGGCAGTATACAGTACTGGATCTGTAGGAGAATAATATACTGGCTACATATTAGAGAGTACTCAGGACTGGATCTATAAGAGAATTTTTTACTTACTACTTATTAGGCAAAATACAGCACTGGATCCAATGGATATTATTATACTGGCTACATATTATGCAATATACAGGACTGGATCTTTAAGAGAATATTATACTGGCTACATATTAGACAGTATACAGGACTGGATCCATAAGAGAATAATATACTGGCAACATATTAGGCATTACACAAGACTGGATCTATAAAAGAATATTATATTGGCTATTATATATGTATAGGCAGTATACAGTATTGGATCTGTAGGAGAATATTGTACTGGCTACATATTAGACAGTACAGAGGACTGGGTCTATAGGAGAATATTTTACTTACTACATATTAGGCAAAATACTAGACTTTATCTAATGGAGAATATTTTACAGGCTACATATTATGCAGTATGCAGGACTGGATCTAGAAGAGAATATTATACTTGCTACATATTGGGCATTATACAGGACTGGAACTATAGGAGAACATTATACTAGCTACTTATTAGACATATAGTATAAAGGACTGGATCTATAAAACAAAATTATACTGGCTTTTTAATAGACGGTATACAGGACTGGATCTAGAAGAGAATATTATACTTACTACATATTGGGCAGTATACATGACTGGGTCTATAAGAGAATAATATCCTGGCTGCATATTAGACAGTATACCTGACTGGATCTAATGGAGACTATTACACTGGCTACATATTAGGCATTATACAGGACTGGATGTAATGGAGAATATAATACTGGCTACATATTAGGCAGTACACAGGACTGGATCTATAGGAGAATATTTAATAGACAGTATACAGGACTGGATCTAGAAGAGAATATTATACTTACTACATATTGGGCAGTATACAGGACTGGGTCTATAAGAGAATATAATACTGGCTACATATTAGACAGTACACAGGGCTGGATCTATAAGAGAATAAGTTACTTGCTACATAAAAGCCAAAATACAGGACTGGATCTAATGGAAAATATTTTACTGGCTACATAATATG
Source organism: Pyxicephalus adspersus (assembly GCF_032062135.1). NCBI lineage: Eukaryota > Metazoa > Chordata > Amphibia > Anura > Pyxicephalidae > Pyxicephalus > Pyxicephalus adspersus. Next base: position 78,029,091 of record NC_092864.1, on the reverse strand, counting down.
CAGAATACAGGACTGGATCTTTAAAAGAATAATATACTGTCTACATAATAGACAGTATACAGGAAAGATCTATTAGAGAATATTATACTGGCTACATATTATACAGTATACAGGACTGGATGTATGGGAGGATATTATTCTAGCTGCCTATTAGATCGTATACAGGACTGGATCTTTAAGAGAATATTATATTGGCTACATATTAGGCAGTATCCAGTACTGGATCTGTAAGGCAATAATATACTGGCTACATTAGATAGTATACAGGACTAGATCTAATTCAGACTAATATACTGGCTACATATTAGGCATTATACACGACTGGATCTATAGGAGAATAATATACTGGCTACATATTAGACATTAATCAGGACTGTATGGAGACTAATATACTGGCTACATATTAGGCATTTAACAGGACTGGATCTATATGAGATTATTAAACTGGCTACATATTATAGAGTATACGGGGCAGGATCTATTAGAAAATATTTTACCAGCTACTTATTAGACAGTATACAGGACTGGATCTATAAGAGAATATTATACTGGCTACATATTAGGCAGTACACAGGACTTGATCTATAGGAGAATATTTTATTGGCTACGTATTAAGCAGTATACTGTATTGGATCTGTAAGAGAATATTATACTGGCTACATATTAGGCAGTATACAGGACTGGATCTAATGGAGAATAGTTTACAGGCTACGTATTATGCAGTATACAGGACTTTGTCTTTAAGAGAATAATATTATGGCTACAAATTAGAAAGTATAAAAGACTGGTTCTATAAGAGAATGTTATACTGGTTATAACATTCTCTTATAGAACCAGTATGCTAATAAACAGTATACAGGACTGGATCTAGAAGAGAATAATATACTTGCTACATATTGGGCAGTATACAAGACTGGGTATATAAGAGAGTAATATCCTGGCTGCATATTAGAGAGTACACTGGACTGGATCTAATGGAGACTATTATACTGGCTACATATTAGGCATTATACAGGACTGGATCTAATGGAGAATAATATAATGGCTACATATTAGAGAGTATACAGGACTGGATCTATTAGAGAATATTATACTGGCTACAAATTAGGCAGTATACAGGTCTGGATCTAATGAAGAATAATATACAGGCTACATATTATGCAGTATACAGGACTTGATCTTTAAGAGAATATTATAATGGCTACATATTAGACAGGATACAAGACTGGTTCTATAAGAGAATGTTATACTGGCTCCTTAATAAACAGTATACAGGACTGGACAGACAGGAAAATCGGATGGGAGATATATAGTGGTGGGAAGTAGTGATAATTTCAAAAGATAGAAGAAGATGGGTAGGCAAGTTTGAAAAAACGCCTTTTGTAGACAAGGCGTTCAAGAAGTTTGGAGAAATATGGGAGAAAGGAGATAGGGTGGTAGTTAGAGGGTAGGGAGGGGTCCAGTGAGGGTTTTTTTAGGATAGGGAGAATTATGGCATTTTCAAGCGGACAGGTAGTAGATGGAGATGATGAGAGAAGAAAAGAGACTTCGTCCACAGTAATAGAGCTGAGGGAGGTCAGTGATATAATTTACAGGTGGAAGGGGTGGGTATGGTTGGAGTGGCTCGTGAGCAGAGACATCATGTCTGATTTTGTCTATTTTATCTCAAAAGTAGGTGGAAATGTCTTGGGCAGAGAAGGATGTTGTGGGGGGAGCAGGTGTGGGGTTTAGGAGGGAGTCAATTGTTGAGAAGAAGTTGCGTGGCTTGGAAGCTTGAGAGGAAATGACTGCAGAGAAATAATTTTGCTTGGTGACAGTGAGCTCTGTGTTAAAGCTTTGTAGCTTGGCTTTGTAGTCCATGAAGTCAGCGCTGAGGCCAGATTTTCTCCACTTGCGCTCACCTGCACGAACAGACTTTTGTAGCTGTTTGTTGTGATTGTTGTGCCAGGGTCGGGGGTTGGCAGGGCGGGGGTAGTGGAGAGTGGCAAGGGCTACTTTATCCAAAGCCAGGGAACGAGAGTGGTTTAACATGGTGGCAGCATCATCTGGGGAGGTGATTTTGTAGAGGGCAGGGGTTAGGGACGCAAGGCAGTTGGAGAAAAGGTTGTGGTCAAGGTTACGGATATCTCTCTACCATTGACCAGGCCTGGGATGTGGCAAGGGAGGGCAAGAGTTCGATAGGTTAAAGGTGATAAGGTTGTGATCAGAAAGAAGAAATTGTGAGTTGTCAAGGAGGGTGAGGTTGCAGAGTTTAGAAAATACCAGGTCTAAAGTGTGTCCGGCTATGTGTGTGGGGCCATTGATGTTCTGAGTGAGTCCAAAAGAGGAGGTAATGGAGAGCAGTTTTGCTGAGGAAGGAAGGTTGGGCTCATCCATTGCAACATTACAGTCACCAAGGATGAGCGTGGGCAGGTCATGGGAAAGAATGTGTGGGAGCCAGGATGCAAAGTTATCCAAAAATTGTGATACTAGTCAGGGGCGCGGTTGACAACAGCAACAAGGAGGGGTAAGGGGCTAAAGAGACGAACAGAATGGACTTCAAAAGAGGTGAAAATGAGAAAGGGTGGGGTAAGAAGGACTCTGTATGTACAGTTAGTTGAGAGAAGGAGACCCACACCACCCCCTAATTTGTTGCCAGGTCTAGGGGTATGTGTAAATTGCAGGCCTCCATAGGAGGGCCTACATATTTGACAGTTTACAGGATTTGAACTATTAGAGAATATTATACTTGCTACATATTAGGCAGAATACGAGACTGGATCTATAAAAGATAAAAATACTGGCTACATATAATACAGTATACAGGACTGGATCTTTAGGAGAATAATATACTAGCTACTTATTAGACAGTATACAGGACTTGATCTATAAGAGAATATTATACCAGGTACATATTAGGCGGTACACAGGACTGGATCTATAAGAGAATATTATATTGGCTACCTAATTTGCAGTATGCAGTACTGAATCTGTAAGAGAATATTATACTGGCTACATATTGGATAGTATACAGGACTGGATCTATTGGAAAATGTTATACTGGCTACATATTAGACAGTACACAGGACTGCATCTTTAAGAGAATATTATACTAGCTACTTATTAGACAGTACACAGGACTGGATCTATAAGAGAATATTATATTGGCTACATAAAATACAGTATACAGGACTGTATCTCTAAGAGAATGTTATACTAGCTACATAATAGACAGTATACAGGACTGGATTTATAGGATAATAATATACTGGCTACATATTAGATGGTATACAGGACTGGATCTATAAGAGAATTTTATACTGGCTACATATTAGACAGCATACAGGACTGGATCTAATGGAGAATATTATTCTGGCTACATATTAGACAGTATACAGGACTGGATCTATAAGTGAATACTGGCTGCATGTTTTATAGTATAATGGACTAAACTCATACATACAATACTCACTCTATGTTAGACAGTGTACTGGACTGGGTCCAAACCAAATTTAATTCTGACTTCATATTACACAGGATACTGGACTAGACTTCCATACTGGCTCCATACTAGACTGTATACCGATATGAATCCATACTAATGAATTCATAATAAAGTTTAAAATTGTATCTATAGTCAATACAAAATACAAGACTTAGTGCATATTAGGATAATGCTGGGGCACCAGTCCCAGTCCAGCATGAATCCACATGACAAAAGATAACGTACTGGCTTCAAGACTTCTAGAAAATGTAACAACCCAATACATTGTGCTGCTCAAGTATGGAAATTATGAAATTGTTTGGTTTACCCAACCATAGACTGCTAGAGAAAGCAGTGTGGTCTGTGAAGATAGAGAGAAAGTTTACTGATAGGAGTGTTAGAACAAAGGTTTGACTGCACAATGTTTGGGGAGTTGTTGTTAGGGCACAGTGATATTTGCCAGCATACTGGTACATTTTAGATGTTATTTGTATCTGGTGGAATTTTCTGTTAATTACACATTTTTCCCTTCACACTAAGAACTGTCCTCCATTGCATTGTAGATGTAATATTCTTTAGGTCAATACACATGTTAGATAAATGTTTTATACAAAAGTGAATGATTCCTGACCCATTGTCAAATAATTATTCATGCAAAAACTGGTCACTGATATAGAATGGTGATTTATGATGATTCTCATGTACAATGAGCAATCCAGTCTGGCAGATTTATTCAGGTGATTACTGATCGAAGTATGTGTACAGATGTGGGACCATACATGCGTGTCTGATACCACTGACATATGCACAATCTTTTGTTCCTCTATGTAGGAAATTGTGCGCTAAGATATATTGTGAACACTTTTTCATCTGTATAAATTTAGTCCTAATTGCTATAAAAACTGGAATCCAACTGACTAAAATCCCACACTTGCTTGGAAATGCCTCGATCTTATCCCCGGGTAAATACTGCTCAATTTAATTTCCATTCTATATTTCCTAATTTAGAAGCTTCAACCTCATACCCAATGCAACATTTAAAATGCCCATAGTGTGCCCCAGACCTTCTACCCCTTGTAAAGCCCTGGTTAATGGCATCTCCTTAGCTTTCTGTAGAACAAGGAAAGACTCCAAGACATGCAGAATTTAATGACATCTTCTCCAGCCAGGAAGGCTGTGTAGGCGAATGGAAGAAAAACTGCTGCTTGAAGCAGAAACTGGCAGGAAAACATCTTGACAATGTAGCGATTTCAACAGTTTTAACTCAGGCAAGTGGTCTTAACTGCTGCTTAGCATGCATAATTATTGTTGAAAAACTCCATTATATTAGATATAAATGCAGATGAGTAGAACTAGTCATACAAATGAGGACACAGCACATTAAAAATGTAAATTAAGAATTAAATAGCAAAACAGTGGAGAAATGCCAACATTTTATTGCCAACATGCAAATTGTTCAACCAGCAGCCTCATATTAAAGATTATTTTAGACGGGAAGCGAGAACTACTCAATGCTGAATTTAAAACCTATTTACAAGAGTGTGGGAAGGATGTTTTCTAAAACATCTAATAAATGGAGTTATATCTCTTCCAAAAACAGAAATAAGGAGACTTTTATTCATGTAAACAAATCAGCAAGACAGAAAAGAAGATCTATTCCAAAGTTTCATCTGTACAATATAATTATATGTATGACTGGATAGATTTCTCCCACTCATCATTACCAAGTCTTCCATTCTGCTTTTTCTATATTGCCAGATTTGATCCAGTGCCTACATCTACTCTGGACTGTAAAGATATATTCTATTCTATATATGTCTGACACAATCTAATTATTTATAAAATGTCATTTTTGATCCAGTGCTTGCCAATAGAGTTCCATAATGGATTGTCTGGGTGGATTAATTCTGCTTTTTCTATATTGCCAGAAATGATGCTGTGCCTACTATCTACTCTGTGGACTGTAAAGATATATTATATTCTATATATGTCTGACACAATCTAATTCTTTATACAATGTCATTTGTGATCCAGTGCCTGCCAATAGAGTTCCATAATGGATTGTCTGGGTGGATTCGTTTTACAGGTCCAACTGACATAAAAATATCTGTGGACTCACAGTGATATAGATTTTCCTGGGTGTGGGAATTTGTGACCTTGGTCCCAGTCCTATCTTTTGGTACCTAGCTGCATCTGCATTAATAAACATTTCCTGTCCTTTCCCTTGCAGGCTTTGTTTCCTGTTTGGTCCTTTCACACTTTGCTGTATTTGTCTCTCCGTTGCTGACCAACTTGCCATGTACTTCCCAGTTCTGTCCAATCCCAACTTGTTTGGGTATATGCTAAATGTCTGCCACATGTCATCCTGATCACTTGAGGCTTTGGAAGAGCTCCAGCTGGTTCTTAGTCTCTGTGCTCAGATACAAAGAGTGTAGTGCAGTTTCTTCTTTGTGGATTCTCCCATTGCCACGGTTTGAAACTACTCTGACACTACTTTCTAAACAACGTCAGATGTGATGCCATGGCTACTGATAGATATTCAGTATGGACTGCCAAGATCAGCATTGCCCTATGAAACCCCAGCATTCCTACATTGGTGTCTACATTGAGAAATGAACCGTTTCCAAGGTAAGTTACCATTGACACCAAGAATCTTTTTAGCTGTCTGTATTGGGACATCTTCTTTAATGGTAATAATATAAAGCGGCATTTTCCCCAATTATAAAGATACAAGTGATCTGTGAGCTATAGATATAAGTAATTATTGACTGGGGCTCCCTCAGACCTAAAGGTTTAAAAGGTGTCCTCCATGTTAAAAGGGGTTAGGAAATGCTTTTCGAGATGGATTTATTCCTATGACAAATCCCTGTAGGACTAAGGAGTGCCCAGATTAGCTCTACTCACCCTGCACCCCTCTCCAGGCTGCCATGCTGAGTTCACTTGCTCTGCACTGTTTGACTGAAAAACCCACCTGAGGTGCCTCAGCCTTAGCACTCCCTCTGGTGGTAGGATGTGTTACTTACCTCTCCCTTTGTCTCTTTCCAAACACATGATTCCCTCAATCAAGGAGGTTACAGAAAAAAGGTTGATATCTGCCCAAGGAGGTCTTTATAGTGTTCATCTTCCAGGTTCCTGTGCATGCTCCCTGGAGTCTAAATGTGGCTTTTCCTGACATCCCTGACTACACATTTGCTTCTTGGTTTGTTACCAAGTTTTGTCCTTCAGGTATACGGATCCTGGCTCTATCCAGACCATCCCTGATTGCCGACTACCTTGACTTTGGACTATTTGACTAGGCTTTAGCATTTTGTTGCTAAGCTTTGCCTTGGCTCTAGCCAGTCATCTGTTTCTAGACCCTGCATGTAGAGGGGCTGCAACCTGGGCACTACCTTCCAAAATCATCACCCCTTGCTGGATGTACCGGTCAAGCCAGAGGTGGTGCCTTAATTTTTGGCGCTCTGTTCAGGACCCTGGCAAGTGGGTTGGTGGCACAATTCTACTCCTTATACAATATCAGACATGATCGAGTGTTTCTCAATAGGGATCCACTCTTGACTATCTGGATAGATTCATTCTGCTTCTTTAAATAAACAATCTTGCTAGTTGAGATCCAGTCTAAATGTCTGGATTATTAATCCTACTATTTGCACAGAGCCAGTCAAAAAACAGACATGTGGCCCTTTTGTTCTTGGAAAGATAATCTGCGTTTTTGGTGTTTTCTCAAGAGGGAGACAAAATAGCACCAGTGGACTTTTTTCCTAATTGCAGGGTTTATCCAGGGGGGAAATAAGGAAGGAAATTGCCTTGTTCACATCTGTGCACAGCAATGCATGTAACAAGTGTTGGTAGACCATTCATTCTTAATAACAGCTCAATGCACCACGCTGGCATCAATGCAATCCAACGGTAATCAAAAAGTGCATGCACGGCAGCACACAGCACAAAGCACATCTAAGTGGCCTTGCTATAAGTTTCATCCATGTCGTCTAGAAAAAAAACTATCACTGCTCTCTTTATAGGGTCACATAATCTGAACTCTTCAAATGGAGTGACAGAATTGTGGCTGGAATTACCAATATGTTTGTGGAAGGCACTGTGGCTGTCTGGATGCAAGACAATAGTAAAATACCTTTAGCCATTCAACATTCAATTCACTTCTGACAGAACTAAACATTCTCTCTGTCAGCTCTTTATTTGTACACAGAGAACAGCCAGTTTACAATCTTTTTAACCACCACCACTATTTATTTTAGTAAACAATGGGCATTTTAATTGGGTTTTGTCTGTAAAAGGATCAGGTTCATGTTGTCAAGCTATCCAGCAGTTAGACTCTTGATTGGTTGGGGTTAGGGCAATACCACCAGTTGCCACTAGTGGGAGACTCTCCCAATATTTAGTTGACTATATGGACCAGGTGGTTCTGATGACTGGGCTACAACTAGGACCTCCTAAATAGGTGTGTCTCAAAAACAATAGCCCCAAACACCTTATGGCTGCTGTTCGTAATGTCCATACAACTATTTACTTGTCTTTAGGTGGCTGCGAAGAGTTGGTACTAACTGATAAACATATTTCTTTGTATAGGTACATAACTTTAATCTCTCAACAACTACTATTTCAGGTTTATTACAGATTAGGTCATTCATTTCTATTTGATAGATGAAGCAGTTCCCAAATGTGCACTGACCATTTTCTCTCTGCTTGTTCAGTAGACACAAAGTCCAAGGAATTCTGAACTTGGTGGTGAATTAAGATCCATGTGTTCCAACCTGTACATTTCAGGGCCTATTTTATTCTAATCCTGACAGATACATTTTTATTGCAGCTGGAAGTGGCTGCCTGATGTTTATATTTAAGGCCCCAGGATGGAGGTTAAAAAAGAAGATTTGCACTGCAGTTTGTGCCTCACTCTTTTGAGTATGGTGTCTCCCTTATCTAAAGATTAACCTGCAATAGCAGTACATGACTAAAGTCACACAATACTTTCCCCATCGATCTTCAGGAACCCAACCCTGATAGTACATACACCCAGATGAACAGAGATGTCAGACCTCCGAAGTGCTACACTGGCTACACTTGATATTTGATTTGCTAATGACCAGATGTAGTTCAGACAATTCTTAAGGCGATACCAAACCTATTTCTTCATTTATAGTTTTTGTGCCAGGATCACAATTAAATAAATGTTTTTCTGTAAATTAGTGTAAAAAAGAAAAAGTGAATTTTATCACTAACAGTCTCTGTAATTTGCAGGGAATTGGTCTGGATTCTGGTTAAAGGAAGACCAGCGTGAAGCATTACAGCTATTAAATTCCACAAACTCAATTTCCAGTTATTACAGAGGGCCACTCTTGTCATTTTCGGTGCACAATAAAATTCATGTTCTGTATCACTACCAAAACATTATGTTTTGGGACTCCAGCAACACAATGCCTGGCTGCCAAGCATAAACTTTTTACAGTTTCCTGGTAAAGCTTTTAGAGAATGGAGAATAGAAAACTGACTATAAATAAAAATCTATTTATTTGTACATACACATAAAATAAAATATTGTCTGATGAAGTCCTTCAGGTCAGGACAGATATTCAATGGTAGCACCACAGGCCCAATCACAAGGGATCATGGGAAGGAATACAAACATATAGCAGACATGTCTCCCCTAATATCAGGTACCATGTTTGGAAAATTGCACATTTCCATGGAATCAGCTCACCAGTTGTTAGCTTAGGTAGCTGCATGTGTTCCTCTTTAAGTTTAACCTGTTCTCCTGAGAATTGCACAGTTTTTATTACTGGGTGGCTACGCTTAGTCCTGAACTGTACCTTTGGAGAGAACTATGATTGCCACCCAAACTGAAGACTGAACATGTAGAGAGGATGGACTTTGTGGTTTAAACCCAAAAGATAAGATAAGACAATTGAATTCTTCCAGGACAAAGGAACTGACAGGATCAACATATCTTTAGTACTTCCTGAAAACGTGCTGAGCCTGAAAAAAATTGAAATCCAAGGCAGTCCCACATCTGGGTACAGGTAAGCTGCACTAGATTTAGTATTTGTTCTTGGGCTTAGCAACTCTATCCCTGCTAGATAAACACCAGATCAATCAATTCCGTAAACAGAGGCGCTTGGATGTGTGACAGGTATAGTGTGTCACTTTATTATTATTTTTACACTGTATTTTTATAGTGCTGACATATTACGCAGCTCTTTACATAGTCCATAGTCATGTGACTAGCTGTTCCTCGAAGGGGCTCACAATCTAATGCCCCTCCTCATAGCCATATGTCATTCTTACAGTCTAAGGTCAATTTTGGGGGAAGCCAATTAACTCAACAGCATGTTTCTGGAATGTGGGAGGAAACCCACACAAACATGGGGAGAACATACTAACTCCATGCAGATAGAGTCCTGACGTAGCACCTGGCATTTCAAAGGCCAGAGTGCTAACCACTGAGACATTTTACAATTTCCTTTTTTGGACTAGAGTCTAAGGATATATCTAACAAAATAGTGCCATGATCCTACTAACTAATGTGCCCGAAAGCCGGGGAGTTGAAAAATCCATCCTGCCATGAGTCTGGTTTGGTTTAGAAAACAGTATATTCTCTATCATTTGGATGTTGAAGACATCAATTATCAAATAAAACAAACTTGTGCGTTATTGACCTAAATCATGCGGATTTACAAGACATAGGAGAAGGCCTATTGCTAGGGTTCAAAGAGTTACCCCAAAAGTAACATAGGTAAAAAATTTTCAAATTTCTGAGAAACAGAATCTGGGAAGGATTGGGTACATATATATTGCATAGTACCACCTCCACCAAATATAACCTGCAATGTAGCAACATTTAAGGCCACCCTCGCATCAATAACTGTTCTGTTAAGCACAAGATACAAAGTATGGCCTCTCCTAGTGAATTCTTAGTGCCAAATGGAGCATTGAATTTAATAGGGAGATGGCATTTGGCAAAGTCAAAGTGTACCTGTGAACAAAATGTGTTTCTTAAAGGAAAAAAGCAGCACAATTGCATTTGCATTTCTGCAGGGCCAGTCTCTGGTATTAGAATTTAGTCCCCTTGCATTTAAGGATAAACACAGGAGCATACCCTTAAATAAATAGTACAATCAAAACGTAGAGAAGAAATCCAGTTTATTTGAAGTCCTAAACCAAAAAAAAAAAAAAAACAAGAAACAATATAAAAAAAAGGAAAAAGAAATAAAACAGCCTAAGGTTATGTATATACTTCAGATGATTCTTGTCCGATAATTACCTTAGGGCTGATATTGGACGAGAATCTGGCGTGTGTACAGCACTCATCGTCCGTTGTCTGAACGACCGTCCTGGCGTGATGCCAATCTATCATTCTCCCCCCTGGCCCAGGGCAACCTGGCCCACACTCCAGACTTTAATACAGACTAAGACAGCAGCATTAAACACACAATGCCTTAGTAACTAAAATTAAATAGGGTCGTTTTTAGGAATATGTAAAACCATTTACTTCATTAGGTGGAAAAATAAGTATATTCTTAAAGCACTCAACTAAAAGGTAAAAGGAAGCTTAAATACAGAAATATTGCAGGTATCAATTCAACATACTTAAGGCACAAACTCAAACTTCCTAGAGAACTGCAATGTGCCTTGGTGAAGGGAAGCAACCAATAAAATCTCAGCCAGGGGGAAAAAATGAACTCAGATTGAGGGACTGGAGCACAGGGTGTGAATCTGTGGCCATGAAGCAGGAAAGGGGCTTGGAGCTGGTAGCGGTTCCCATTCTTGTATAACGGGCTGGAAATTCCCAGATCCTGGCAAAGCTGAGGCAAATCTTCAGGATAGCTTAATACTGAGGATCTACCATCCTTGCGAGCAGTGAGGCTGAATGGGAAAATCCACTGGTACAGAATGGAGATATCCCTTAGTACTGACAGCGTTGCTAAAGTGTAATCCAGGAAAGATTATTAGATCGATATTTCTGGCAATGCACATAATTTCCTTCATTCAAAGAGTAGTTGTGTACTCTTAAAATTACATCTGTAGGTGTAGATGGAGGGCTCGGCAGACAGTGGGCTCTATGGGCCTGATCCAGTTTAATGAGGTTGGATGTTGGACCACCAAGAATATTATTAAAGATAATTTGAAAGAGGTAATTCTGTTAAAGAAGTAACTTCCAGCAATCTTCTAACAGGATCCTCAGTTGTTTAGGTCTTCCAGATGACAGCCAAATCTTGCACAAGTTCCTGCATTTCAGCCACCAAGGTTTTTGTAGCCTGTAAACCTTTGTCACCAAGTCCACTCTGTCCGCAAGGGAACAAAGATCACCTCTTAGCATATGAATCTCTAATCTACCTGCTACTTTAGGCTCTAGGATAAATTGGCAAAAATCCTCCCTTGTAGGGATTGACTCAAGATAGGCTTGCAAGGGAAACGAGGCAGGAGCTTTTCCTGTTGTTCCTTTAGGGTGATATAGTAAAGAAAAAAACATCCCGGTGACAACAGAATCGGTATTGGTCTATAAAATGTGCAACTAGCAGCAGCAGTGGTGCTCATTTCTTTTTTTTTTTTAAACTGAGTTTTATTGAAGGTTTTTACAAATACAACAAAAGAAACAAAACAGAAAAAACATGGACATTAACACAGCATACAGGAGCATTAGCAACATAATACATATATATACACATACATATACATAAAAAGCTACAAAAAGAAATAGCAATAGTGGAGTGCAAATGATTCAATGTGGTTTCCGGTAATAAACATGACAAACCAGTAAATTCCCGTATACAAGACATAACATCTAAGATGGGGAGGGAGGAAAAAAGGAAAAGGAATTTCTGAGGCGATTTGCTATATAAGAAATGGAGGGGAGCAAAAAAAGACCATTACATCTGCAATTGAGCATAATAATCATCCCATGGCTCCCAGACCTGTTGAAATTTAGTGACAGTGTTCCTGAGCAGAGCAGTAAGGTATTCCATCATTCGGACATCCTGAATGCGGGCGTATAGTTCTTCTAATGATGGAGGGGAGACAGACTTCCACTTAGTGGGGATCAGGGTGCGGGCCGCTACCAAGATATGTGTGGTGAGCATGGATATGAGCTTGGTAGGACCTGTTAAGGGCAATCCCAGCAGGTGATGTAGAGGATCTAAAGTGGAACGGCATTTGGTCACCTTCCCCAATAGCTGGTTAACCTTATCCCAGTAACTTTGTATAATAGGGCAAAACCAAAAAATGTGTTCTAGTGTCCCGTGGTGGGACCTACAGCGCCAACAAGTCAGATCAGCCTCTGGGAACAGCCTATGGAGCACGTCTGGGGTGTGGTACCATCGAAATAAAATGTTATATAAATGTTTTTTAACAAGAGTACAAATGGAGCTTTTGTTTGCTGCCTCCCAAACTGCAGACCACTCCTCCCCATTAAGGGTGCGGCAAAAGATAGTTTCCCAAGTACACATATAGGCAAATTTACCAGAGGCCTCCCTTGTTTTTTGAGAAAAGCCGGGAGATTGCTGAAGAGAGAGGACAAAATGCCTGATCTGTAGGTATGCATAGAAAGAGGTGCGGGGGAGGTCAAATTTCTCCCGCAACTCCGGGAGGGTAAGTAATCTCCGCTCCAAGGGATGCAAAATATCCTGGATATCAAAAAGCCCTCTCTCTCGCCAGGGTAGCCACATAGATCTGATAAGGCTGTCGGGTATCAGGGGGGTGTGTATAATAGAGGTAAGTACAGAGGCAGGGGCGGAAAGGCCATATTTAGGTTTGTGAGCTCTCCAGATATTCCTCATAAACACCATCGGTGAGAGTAAATCTCTATCTGTCAGTAGTATTGAAGAACTCCATAGCATAACATTGGGGTGCAGAGGGGCGAGCCAGGCTTCCTCTATCTCCCGGCAGACACTGGAGAAAAACAATTTGGTCCATGCGGGCAGAAATTGAAGATGGGTCGCTATGTACCGTGTTTCCCCGATGATAAGGCAGGGCCATCAAATAAGACAGCCCCCCCTTTTCATGTTAAAATGAAAAATAAGCCCCCCCCCCCGCAAATAAGCCACCCAAAAAAAATAATTAAAATATTATACTCACCCGATACCCGATCCTGCGTGTGTCTGGCTGCAGCGTCTCTCTTCTCTCCTCTGCCAGCATCGTGTTTTCTCCTGTCTGTAAAGCAAAGCGAAAGAAGCCGGCACAGCGCCACCTGCTGTTCCCCTGTCCTAACTGCCGTGCAATAGAAAAAAAGCACAGCGTAATCAGAAGGGGAATTTGAATGACAGAGTGATCAGAAGGAGAGTTTGAATGACACAAGATGATCAGAAAGGGAATTTGAAAGGCACAGAGTGATCAGAAAGGGAATTTGAATTGCACATGAGTGATCAGAAGGGGACAATGATTGGCACAGATTGATCAGAAGTGGACATGAATGGCTGTAGTCTTCTTCATGGGTAAATAAGGCATCCCCCTGAAAATAAGCCCTAGAGCATATTTTGGCCTTCAAAAAAAAATAAGACAGTGTCTTATCATCGGGGAAACAGGGTAGTATTTAACAAGATCCGGGGCCCCAAGGCCTCCAAGATCTTTGGGTGTACAAACCACTGTCTTGGACAGTCTATGTCTCCTAAATGCCCAAATAAAATTCAAAAAGCCAGCTTGTAGCTTTCTCAGGGTCAGAACAGGGACCCGGACCGGAAGGGTCTCAAATAAATAGAGGAGCTTGGGTAATAGCATCATCTTCACAGATGCTATATGGCCCATAAGAGACAGAGAGTGCCCCTTCCATTTGTTCAGGTAATTGTATATCTCCTGAAATAGCGGGGGAAAGTTACGAGCATATAGTTGGCTATATGTGGCTGTAATTTGAGTGCCCAATTAATTTAGCGAGCAATCCCGCCAAAAAATGGAGAACCTACCTTGTAGCGCCAAAAGTTGTGAGGGTGGCATGTGTAGTGATAAGGCCTCCATTTTGGAGGAGTTCACCTTATAGCTTGAGGCATTACCAAAGGTGTGCAATTCAGCCCATAAATTCGGGAGGGAGGTAAGAGGCTGCGTCAATGTTAGAAGTACATCATCTGCATATAATGAGATTTAGGAGGAGCCCTTAACTAGGACTCCCTGAATATTTGGATTAGCTCGGATCTTCTCAGCAAGTGGTTCAATACTAAGTGCAAAGAGCAGGGGGGACAGGGGACACCCCTGCCGTGTACCATTTTTAATTGGAAATTGCGCTGATGAGGCATGAGGTAGTTTGACTGATGCTGATGGAAAAGAGTAGAGGGAACGTATAGCGCCCAGGAACAGTCCAGAGAACCCCATTTTGGACAGCGTGGGGAACATAAATGGCCAGCTAAGTCTATCAAACGCTTTCTCCGCATCTAAGCTGAGTATCAGTGAAGAGAGCTTGCGTTTATTGAGAATATCAATAATATTGATTACTCTGTGAGTATTATCACTGGCATGACGAAATGGGATAAAGCCAGTTTGATCCCTGTGCACTAGGTATGGCATATATTTGGAGAGCCTATTAGCTAGAATTTTAGAATAGATTTTGAGATCCGAATTTAGCAATGCAAGGGGTCTATAATTAGTACACTCTAAAGGATCTTTACCTGGTTTGGTAATAACGGTGATATGGGAGCATGACATGGAAGGCAGAACAGGTTTACCTTGTAAAAAGTCATTAAAAAAATCCACTAGATAGGGGAGTCAGTGTGGCAAAAAGGTTTTGTAATATAGGTATGGTAACCCGTCAGGGCCTGGGGCCTTATGTGAAGGGAGGTGAGAAATAACCTGCGAAACCTCCTCTCCAGTAATGGGGCTGTTAAGGTATTCCGCCTTCAAACAGGGAAGAATCAGGTCTGCTAGATATGAGTCAATAATAGGTTGTAGCCTGGGGCCCATATCACTTTGTGCCTGATGTACTGTGTGGTACAAGTGTGTATAGTATTGTTCAAACCGAGAGGCTATATGAGAGGGGTCATAGCTAAGAACACCTTGCGCATCCTTAATGGTCATAGGGGATAAGTTCATTTGTGTGTCCCTCAGTTTACGTGCTAGTAGCGTATCGGCTTTGTCGTCCTTGTGATAGTAGATTTGTTTGGTTCTTTGCATCAGCCAGCTAACTTTCCTCAACTCTAGGGCCCATAATTTGGAGCGGAGGGAAGTCATCTCCCGCAGGTGAGCCAGAGATGGACTATTAGTAAGTCCTTCCTCTGCAACTTTAATGCCTTCTCTGTCAAGGTGCGCTGTAAAGTGGAGTTCTTTTTAATACGGGAGCTTAGGGCCACACATTGACCCCTGACCACTGCCTTGTGAGCTTCACAAAGGGTGGAGGTGTGAGTCACTGAACCTTTATTCTCTGTAAAGTAGTTTTGAATGCCCGCAGTGAGTGACAATTTAGTGTCTTCATTTTTAAGGAGAAAATCATTCAGTCTCCAGTGGCAGATCCTAGTCTTAGAAGGGGCAAATAAAACCTCCAGGGTGATCAGAGCATGATCCGACCATGAAATAGGATGTATATCCGTGGAGGCACCATTTCTCAGTAACGGTAGATTAACAAATAGGTAATCAATGCGGGTATGCGTTTTGTGGGGGGGAGAATAAAAGAAGTATTGTCTACTTATGGGATACTGGATCCCCCAGCTGTCATACAATTGATGGCGTCTGATGAGCTGTCTGAAGAGTTTGAAGTGCTGCAGAACAGTTGGAGGTGGGGGAGATGTAGACACAGACATTCTGTCCTGAGTAGGGGAGAAAATAGAGTTAAAGTCACCCCAAACCACCAGATAGGTGTGAGTGAACTCATCCAGAAGGGCCAGAGTCCTAGTAAGAAACTTGATCTGACCTGTGTTGGGAGCATAAAGGTTGCACAATGTCAGAGGGACACCTCGGAGGGTACCATGCAGGATAAGAAATCTTCCCTCAGAGTCAGCTATTGTACGTGTGGGGGAGAATTTAAAGGAATCCCGAATTGCTATGTGTGTCTCTTGTAAAAAGACTACCTCCGCCGATTGGCTTTCAAATTCTCTGAGTGCCAATTTCCTTTTAGTGTTGGAATTCAAGCCCCGCACATTAAGGGATAAAATTCTAGCAGCCATAATTGAGTGAGATAAAGTGAGGTATGTGCAAACCTTTCCGGTGCACATAGGTCCTTGAGTACAGATCAAGCCTTTGCTCTAAAGTGCATTTGAGGGGATATGAAAATCGCCCCGTAGGGGAAGGTGGGGAGTTAGGTGGGCAATACCAAGGGAAGACCATAACAATAAAAAACAAAATCACAGTAAAAAACAAAAACATACACATAAACAACCAACCAAGGTAAGGTAGTCGCACCTTAGCGACCATGGGGTGTCCAGTATCTGCCGGTCCCTGTGCCTCAAAAAGGTGCAGCAGGGAAGAAACATCCTTGACAGACACTTCAACACCCTCAAAGGGGTCAAGGACCCAGGAATCTCCGGAACAATCACCAGGAAAATCCCCGGTCAACATAACATTAGTGGCACCAGCTAGCAAACATCAGCAAAGCCTCCGCGGAGGGGCTCCCCACCATGGCCGAATAAGTTGGTCCCGGGGCAGAGCCCCCCCCAGGGGCAAAAAGGCAATCCAGCGGCATTCGTGAAAAAAAGGGCAAATATACAACATAGTACAGCATAGGAAGGCAGCACTTATTTAGGTAAACAAAAGTTATGCAGCATTTAGTAAACCGTGGTGTGCTAAGGCATATTCATGAAGTACTTAGGCCAAGTCACAGACCTACGCCTAGAGCAGTAAAGAATATATTCTAGACAATGGTAGACCAGCAAAAGCCATTTAGCAGCTCATCATAGGTAAGAGGTCATAATACCTAAGCCAGATGACATCCCACCCAGGCCAAGAGCAACGGTCCCTAGGGTAGGGTAAAAGAAACAACAAGTACCGCCAACCAAGTATTATCCAGTTACCTAATTGCTTCTACTATAATGAACCGTAAAAACTTTAGCTCTATAAGGATTTTTAAGGCAAAACATTAATAGGTTAAGCACCAATTTAAGGAGTAGAGCAGCAATATATTCTAAAATTGCATCAAAAGAGCAGAGCAGCATTAGAGTTATGGGGGGCGAGGCCCCATCAAGACTGTCCACTGTCTCGAGGAGGAGGAGGTGGGGGAGACCGCCGAGCCCGGCGTCCTGTGCGTCTTCTGGACATGGCCTCCTGCCAGGGCGGGGGTGAGGAAGGTAAAAGATCTTCTGACTCCCATCCAGGAAGTTTGGGCAGGGCTATACCCATATCTCGGCAGAAGGCAGGTATGTCTTCCGGATAGCGTAGAACAGCCATTTTCCCCTCATTCCGGGCCGTTAGGCAGAATGGAAAACCCCAGCGATAGGGGATGCGTTGATCCCGAAGCAAGGTGAGGAGTGGTTGCAAGAGGCGTCGTTGTTGCAGGGTGTGCCATGACAAGTCCTGAAAAAGCTGTAAGAGGGCCCCGTCAAATTCCATGTTGCGCATATTCCGTGCAGCAGCCATGATCTCAGTTTTCAAATATGCATCTGCTAAGTGGCAAAGGACATCACGTGGCCTTGAGGCCGAAGCAGGTTGCTGGGTGGCTCTATAGGCCATGAGTATTCCCACATCTTGTGAGGAAGGGCGCCCCAGGAGGCGGTTAAAAAAAGCCTGCAGAACCAATTTTAGGTCTGGGTTACAGGTGGCTTCAGGCAGCCCGCAAACTCTAATATTATTCCTGCGGACCCTATTGTCCATATTCTCTATATGACGGTATAAAACCCTGATCTTCAAATGGTAATCTCGAGATTTGCATGTAAGGAGCTCAATATCCCCCTTAGCTTGGTGCAAATTTTCATCTATATCTTCCACTCTCCCAGTCAGAGACTGCAAATCAGTGCGGAGGACCCCAATTTCAGAGCGAAATGTTGCCTGAACCTCAGTTATCAGTAGTTGAAAATCAGCCTTAGTAGGCAACATCTGGAGGTAAATGTGTGTGGCAAAGCGTCCGCTACAGGGATCTGACCCTGTTTGCGAGGATAAAATGGCTCCACGGGACCATGGGTCCCTGAGGGACCTGTCCCACAAGACAAACTAGGAGACAGCTTTCAGCAGTCTATAGGGTGCCGGGTTAGTTATTGCATGGGTGCCCCCAGCTGTCCCCAGCATAGGAGAGGAAACTGCCTCAGATCTAAAGGCTAAGGACACAGTATCATCCAGGGGGAGCAGGAGGCATTTGGTGAAACAGAAATGTCCCCATCATGGTGAGTCCCAGGAGAGGGTGAGCGCTCAGTACAGGGGGAGAGACTCACCCCAGCAAGTTCTTCTGCAGCCTGGCCGTCCTTGTCATGATGCAGGATGATCTGATTGTCCACTGCTGAGCCTGAAGAGGCTACAACTAGGTCTGCTGCTGTGAGGAGATGGTGTGCAGCCGGTGACTCCTCTGCACACCACGTCTGCTGAGGAGGGGAAGAAGCCGGCACCATCTTAGGATGCTGGGGAGCTGCTGGAGCGTCTCCTAAAAAAGCCCGAATCGAGGGCTAAGAAGAGCTGTGATGCTGCGTTGGGGAGGGGGGAAGCCTCCCTCCTTTAGATTGCTTCTGCTTGCCCATGTGAAGCCCCAGGTGCCGGTGAAGCTGCGGATCTCACGCGGTGCCTGGAGAGCAGGAGATTCAAGTGGCCATCTTCGGAGACCGCCAAGCCACACCCCTGGTGCTAATTTCTTGATGATGATGAGACACTAACAATATCATGTCAGTCCCTACTTGACATGGGACCAGCCTGCAGTAAGTTCTATATATATATATATATATATATATATATATATATATATAATATATATATATATATATAAGTACAATAACCCTGAGCACATCCCCATATCAGAAGAAATCACTGGTTCTCAGCAACATGTCAGAAGCTTTTGGATTCCACAAAAAGGCTGATTTACAGACAGAGATGTGAATGGTAAATAAAAAAGGAACCCTAAAGAACCCTTCATTTGACCAAGTAAATTGCCAAGGTCAGGTTTGCTGGAAACTCAAAAACTACCTTTATGTCCCAAAGCTGCCCAGAAACCAATCAGTGAATAGAGAGTTGTGGTGAAATAAGGGGATAACAGTGATGTGGTTTCACATTGCTCAGGCCTTGAGGAGCATTTTATGGCAGTATGGTCCAAAAACAGCACTAACTTGCCATAAAAAGCTCAATCCTTATCATTTAGAGGCTACAAGCAGGCAATCACTTCTATTTGGGGAGACAAACAGTCAATGCAGAAATGCACAGACAATAATTGTGACAATAACAGGTCAGTATACTGTGAAAATACAGGTAGTCCTCAAGTTAAAGACATCAGACATACGGACGACTGCTAGATACGAACAGGGCTTCCCTGCTCCTTAGTGTGCAGGATGGAGGCTTGATGGAGCGAGGGGTCAATTTGCATGTCTTGCAAAAGAAATCTTTTTCTAATCACAACTAAGGTTGTGGGTGATCTTAAGAGCCCTTCTGTAGCCTCTTGTAACTCCTACATAACCAAGACAAACTCTGCAGTTGTTTTTTTGCATATCAAAGCACAACTTGCTCTAGAAGTTAATGAATCTCTAGGTTCCATAAAGTTTTTTTTTTTCTTTGTGATTAACTCACAGTGAGGATTTATTATACAGTAACTGACACCATGCTGTTTAATATTATGTTGGGACAAACATCTGTCCTAATTACATTTATTAAAATATTGCACCTTTTCTGACCAACATACAAATTTAACTAAAGAAGAAACCTACAGACCCTATTCCGTATGTTACCTGGAGACTACCTGTAAATGGACAGACCATGCATGGGCAAGAAAATGGCAAATGTGACAAAACACTGATAAGATTTTGAAAACTGTGAGGGAACAAACAAGTAACAGGAAATAAAAAGCAATTTTTACATGATGTGGGCATGAGACAGATAATCATGGTAACACATAAGTAACAAAGGGCATTTGTTTTAAAATAAGCAATTGAGAAAAAAACACAGAAAATAAACTGGCATTTGTAATAATATGCTGTCACCAAACCATCAATTTGCTCAATATGTAGGCAATATACAGGATAGACAATCTTCACAATACAATGTTTGTTACAATATCTGTTGTGTCGTCGATGAGAGGGGGTTGAAATTCACAAAAGCTACCCGAATTTTGCATTCTTTTACTGACTTTAATTTTACTGACATTTATACCTTTCAGTGAAATCAATCTATGTTTGCACACAAAGTCAAAGCTTCTTATTTTCAGTCATTATTGTATGAGACAGAGTAGAGCTTGTGTAACGGCAAAGCAACCTTATAGCTTTCTCAGAATAAGAAAAGAGCAGAAATGTTTTCAAGCTTAAAAAACGACAAACCTTATATAAAAAGGAAAAGCCAGAATTGAAACCTCCAAATTCTACTGCAGAAACTTCATCTTTGCCCATCCCCAGCGCCTAATAATTACTCCTGCTTGCTTTTAATAAACGATTGTAGCAGACATGAAATGCTCCACTCCAGGAATAGTAAAAAAGCTTTAAAATGGAAATTAATGAATATAAATGTATAAATTATCATTATTTTCTCAAAGGGAGAAATTATTTTTTGATAATACATTCAGAATTATGCAGGGACAGAAATGTCAATTACATTCTTAGCAGAGCTGGTAAGATGTTGATTTGTATAATGGAGAGGCAGAGTGAAGTATTTTATTCCTGACTACAGATATGACATAAATAATGACCTATTCTGTCTCAAATTTAGAATGAGATTCTCATTGTTGTGCTATAGATACAACCACCTATCATGCTACAACACATGATTTTCTCTCATTCCACAAGCCAAGACCCTCTATAATTCTACAATCCAGGATTATCACCCTACAAGCCAAAAAGCCCTGTCACCCTTCAAACCAAAACGCCCTATCCCCCTACAAGACAAAATGCCCTATCACCCTACCAGACAAAACGCCCTATCACCCTTCAAGCCAGAATGCCCTATCACCCTACAAGCCAAAACGCCCTATCACCCTACATACCAAAACGCCCTATCACTCTACAAGCCAACACACCCTATCACCCTATAAGCCAAAACGCCCTGTCACCCTTCAAGCCAAAACGCCCTATCACCCTATAGGCCAAAAATGCTCTATCACTTTACAAGCCAAATCGCCCCATCACCCTACAAGCCAAAACCCCCTATCACCCTACAAGCCAAATTGCCTCACAAGCCAAAAGGCCCTATCACCCTGCAACCCAAAATGCCCTATAATCCTTCAAGCCAAAATGCCCTATCACCTTGCCAGGCAAAATGCCCAATCACCCTACCAGGCAAAACTCCCTATTACCCGACTAGGCAAAACGCCCTATCACCCTACTAGGCAAAATACCCTATCACCCTTCAAGTCAAAACGACCCTTCAAGTCAAAACGTCAGAGACTGCAGACATGGTAGTGGAGATGGTCATAGACTTTAGACATTGTACAGGAGACGGTAAGAGACTGCAGATATTGTACAGGAGACGGTCAGAGACTGCAGACATTGTACAGGAGATGGTCAGGGACTGCAAACATAGTACAGGAG
>NC_092864.1:78001717-78006832 GCF_032062135.1 Pyxicephalus adspersus | reverse complement strand
TACAGGAGATGGTCAGAAACTGCAGACATTGTAAAGGAGATACTCAGGGACTGCAAAAATTGTAAAGGAGATGGTCAGGGACTGCAGATATTGTACGGGAAATGTTCAGAGACTGCAGACATTGTAAAGAAGATGGTAAGAGACTGCAGATAATGTACAGGAGATGGTCAGTGAGTGCAAACATAGTACAGGAGTTGGTCATAGAATTCAGACATTGTACAGGAGACGGTCAGAGACTGCAAACATAGTATAGGAGATCGTCATAGAATGCAGACATTTTACAGGAAACAGTCAGAGACTGCAGACAATATTAAGGAGACGGTCAGAGACTGCGAACAAAATAGGAGACGGTCAGAGACTGCAGACAATGTACAGGAGACGGTCAGAGACTGCAGACATTGTACACGAGACGGTAAGAGACTGCAGACACAGTACAAGGAGATTTGTCAGAGACTGCAAACATAGTACAGGAGGTGGTCATAGAATGCAGATATTGTACAGGAGACGGTAAGTGACTGCAGACATTGTAAAGGAGACGGTCAGAGACTGCAGACATTGTACACGAGACGGTAAGAGACTGCAGACACAGTACAAGGAGATTTGTCAGAGGCTGCAAACATAGTACAGGAGGTGGTCATAGAATGCAGATATTGTACAGGAGACGGTCAGAGACTGCACACATAGTACAGGAGATGGTCAGAGACTGCAGACATTGTACAGGAGACGGTCAGCGACTGCAGACATTGTGCAGGAGACGATCAAAGTCTGAAGACAGTAAAGGAGACAGTGAGAGTCTGCAGACATAGTACAGGAGATGGTCAGAACCTGCAGATATTGACAGGAGACGGTCAAAGACTGCAGACATGGTACAGGAGATGGTCAGAGACTGCAAACATGGTACAGGAGATGCTCAGAGACTGCAAACATTGAACAGGAAATGATCAAAGACTGCAGACATTGTACAGGAGATGGTCAGAGACTGCAGACATTTTACAGGAGACGGTCAGAGACCACCGACATTGCAGACATAGTACAGGAGATGTTCAGGGACTGCAGACATTGTACGGGAGACTGTCAGAGACAGCAGACATTGTAAGGAGATCATCAGAGACTGCAGACATAGAACAGGAGATGATCAGAGACTGCAGACATAGAACAGGGGATAATCAGAAACTGCAGAAATAGTACAGGAGATGTTCAGAGACTGCAGACATAGTACAGGAGACAGCCAGAGACGGCAGACATACTATGAGAAACAATCAGAGACTGCAGACATAGTGTAGGAGACGTTCAGAGACTGCATATATTGTACAAGAGATGGTCAGAGACTGCAGACATTGTACAAAAGATCAGCAGAGACTGGAGACATTGTACAGAAAATGATCAGAGACTGCAGACATTGTACAGTAGATCAGCAGAGACTGAAGACATTGTACAGAAGATGGTCAGAGACTACAGACATTGTACAGGAGATGGTCAGAGACTGCAGACATAGTACAGGAGACTTCCAGGGACTGCAGACATTGTACAGGAGACTGTCAGAGACTGCACAGACATTGTACAGGAGATGGTCAGAGACTGCAGACATAGTACAGGAGACTTCCAGGGACTGCAGACATTGTACAGGAGACTGTCAGAGACTGCAGACATTGTACAGGAGACGATAAAAAACCACAGACAGTATAGGAGTATGGTCAGAGACTGCAGAAATGGTACATGAGTTGGTCAGAGACTGCAGAACTTGCACAGGAGATGGTCAGAGACTTCAGACATTGTACATTAGATGGTGAGAGACTGCAGACATAGTACAGGAGATGGTCAGAACCAGCAGACTTTGTACAGGAGATTGACAGGGACTGCAGAAATTGTACAGGAGATGGTCAGAGACTGTTGACATTATATAGGAGATGGTCAGAGACTGCAGATATTGTACATGAGACGGTGAGAGACTGCAGACATAGTACAGGAGATGGCCAGAACCTGCAGACATTCTATAGGAGATAGTCAAAGACTGCAGACATTGTACAAGAGATGATCAGAGACTGCAGACATTGTACAGGAGATGTTCAGGGACTGAAGACATTATACGGGAGACTGTCCGAGACAGCAGACACAGGAGATGTTTAGATACAGGAGATGTTTAGAGACTGCAGACATTGTAAGGAGATCCTCGGAGACTGCAGGCATAGAACATATGATGGTCAGAGACTGCAGACATTGTACAGGAGATGGTCAGAGACTGCAACCATAGAACAGGAGATGATCAGAGACTGCAGACATAGTAAAGGAGATGGTCAGAGACTGCAGACATTGTACAGGAGATGGTCAGAGACTGCGGACATTGTACAGGAGACGGTCAGAGACTGCAGACATTGTACAGGAGATGGTCAGAGACTGCGGACATTGTACAGGAGACAGTCAGAGATTGCAGACACTGTACAGGAGATGGTAAGAGACTGCAGACACAGTACAGGAGATGGTCAGAAACTGCACACATTGAACAGGAGATGGTCAGAGACTGCAGACATACTATAAGAAATGGTCAGAGACTGCAGACATAATACAGTAGATGATCAGAAACTGCAGACAAAGTACAGGAGTAAGTCAGAGACTGCAGACATTGTATAGGAAATGGTCAGAGACTGCAGACATTGTACAGGAGATGATCAGAGACTGCAGACATAGTAACAGGAAATGGACAGAGACTGCAAACATTGCACTGGAGATGGTGGAAAACCGCAGAGATTGTACAGGAGACAATCAGAGACGGCAGACATAGTACAGGAGACAGTCAGAGACTGCAAGACTACAGACATGTTACAGGAGACGGTCATAGACTGCAGACATTGTACAGGAGACATTCAGGGACTGCAGACATCGTACAGGAGAGGGTCAGAGACTGCAAAAATAGTTCAAGAGATCGTCATAAACTGCAGACATTATACAGGAGATGGTCAGAGACCCCCGACATTGTACAGGTAATGGTAAGAGACTGGAAACATTGCACAGGAGATGGTGAGAGACTGCAAACATACTACAGGAGATGGTCATAGAACGCAGACATTGTAAAGGAGATGGTCAGAGACTGCAAACATACTACAGGAGATGGTCATAGAACGCAGACATTGTAAAGGAGATGGTCAGAGACTACAGACATTGTTCACGAGATCGTCAGAGACTGCAAACATAGTACAGGAGATTGTCATAGAATGCAGACATTGTACAGGACACAGTCAAAGACTGCAGACATTGTACAGGAGACGGTCAGAACCTGCGGACAGTATAGGAGAAGATAAGAGACTGCAGACAATGTATAGAAGATGGTCAGAGACTGCGGACAAAGTACAGGAGACAGTCAGAGATTTCAGACACTGTACAGGAGACGGTAAGAGACTGTAGACACAGTACAGGGGATGGTCAGAAACTGCAGACATTGAACAGGAGATGGTCAGAAACTGCAGACATTTACAGGAGTTGGTTAGAGACTGCAGACATTGAACAGGAGATGGTCAGAGACTGCAGACATTGTACAGGAGACGGTCAGGGACTGCAAACATACTACAGGAGATGGTCTTAGAATGCAGACATTGTAAATGAGATGGTCAGAGACTACAGACATTGTTCAAGAGACAGTCAGAGACTGCAAACATAGTACAGGAGATTGTCATAGAATGCAGATATTGTACAGGAGACGGTCTGAGACTGCAGACATTGTACAGGAGACGGTCAGAGACTGCGGACAGTATAGGAGACGGTCAGAGGCTGCAGATAATGTACAGGAGATAGTCAGAGACTGCGGACATTGTACAGGAGACAGTCAGAGATTGCAAACACTGAACAGGAGACGGTAAGAGACTGCAGACACAGTACAGGAGATGGTCAAAAACTGCACATATTGTATAAGAGATGGTAAGAGACTGCAGACATTGTACAGGAGATGGTCAGGGATTGCAGACATTGTACATTAGACTGTTAGAGACTGCAGACATTGTACAGATGTTCAAAGACTACAAACATTGTAAATGAGATGGTCAGATACGGCAGACATTGTACAGGAGATGGTCAGAGACTGCAAAATAGTTCAGGAGATCGTCATAAACTGCAGACATTGTACAGGAGATGGTCAGAGACTGCAGACATTTACAAGAGTTGGATAGAGACTGCAAACATTGTACAGGAGACGGTCAGAGACTGCAGACATTGAACATTTGTCGGTCAGAGACTGCAGACATTGTACAGGAGATGTTCAGAGACTGCAAACATTGTACAGGAGATCAGCTAGAACTACAGACATAATACAGGAGATAGTCAGAGACTGCTAACATTGTACAGGAGACAGTTAGAGACTGCAGACATAGTACAGAAGATGTCAGGGACAGCAGACATTGTACAATAGATGGTCAGTGACTGCAGACAATTTACAGGAGATGGTCAGAGACTGCAATCATAGTAGAAGAGATGGTCATAGAATGCAGATATTGTACAGAAGACAGTCAGAGACTGCGAACATTGTAAGAGAGACTGTCAGAGATTGCAGACATAGTACAGGAGATGGTCAGAGGCTGCAGACATAGTATAGGAGATGTTCATAGACTGCAGACTTTGTAAAGGAGACTGTCAGAGATTGCAGACATAGTATGGGATACAATCAGAGACTGCAGACATTCTACATGAGAAAGTCAGAGACCTTTGTTATTGTACAGGAGATGGTCAGAAACTGCAGACATTTTACAGGAGACAGTCAGAGACTGCTGACATTGTACAGGAGACAGTCAGAGACTGCTGACATTGTACAGGAGATGGTCTGAGACTGCTGACATTGTACAAGAGATGGTTAGAGACTGCAAACATTGTGCAGGAGATTGTCAGAGACTGCAAGCATACTATGAGAAACGGGCAGGGACTGCAGACATAATACAGGAGATGATCAGAAACTCCAGACATAGCACAGGAGATTTTCAGAGACTACAACCATCGAACTGATGATAATCAGAGACTGCAGACATAGTAGAAGAGATGTTCAGAGACTGCAGACAAAGTACAGGAAACAATCAGAGACTGCAAGAATGCAGACATGGAACAGGAGACAGTCATAGACAGCAGACATTGCACAGG
>NC_092864.1:77998735-78000267 GCF_032062135.1 Pyxicephalus adspersus | reverse complement strand
ACATTAGACGGTCAGAGACTGCAGACATTGTACTGGAAATGTTCAGAGACTGCAGAAATGGTCAGAAACTGCAGACATTTTACAGGAGATGGTCATGGACAGCAGACATTGCACATTAGATGGTCAGAGACTGCAGACATTGTACTGGAAATGTTCAGAGACTGCAGAAATTGTAAGGAGAGATGGTCAGAGACTGCAAACATTGTACAGGAGATGGTCAGGGACTGCAGTTATTGTACAGGAAATATTCAGAGACTGCAGACATTGTTAAGGAGATGGTAAGAGACTGCAGACAATGTACAGGAGATGGTCAGAGACCACAGATACCGTAAAGGAGAAGTTCAGAGACTGCAAACATTGTAAGGGAGACTGTCAGATATTGCAGACATTGTACAGAAGATGGTCAGAGACTGCAGACATAGCATAGGAGATGTTCAGAGACTTCAGACTTTGTAAGAGAGACTGTCAGAGATTGTAGACATAGTACAGGAGATAGTCAGATACTGCAGACATTGTAAAGGAGATTGTCAGAGACTGCAGATATTGTACAAGAGATGGTAAGAGACTGCAGACATTCTACAGGAGATGGTCAGAGACTGCAGACATTTTACAGGAGATGGTCAGGGACTGCAGACAGAGTACAGGGGATGGTCAGAGACTGCAGACATTGTACAGGAAACGGTCAGAGACTGCAGACATAGTACAGGAGATGTTCAGAGACTGCAGACTTTGTTAAGAAGATGGTCAGAAACTACAGACATTGTACGGGGAGACTGTCTGTGATTGCAAACATAGTATGGGAGACAATCAGAGATAGCAGACATAGTACAGGAGATGTTTAGAGAGTGCAGACAATGTAAGGAGATCATCAGAGACTGCAGACATAAAACAGGAGATGGTCAGAGACTGTAGACATAGAACAGGAGATGGTCAGAGACTGCAGACAAAATATGAGAGACGATCAGGGCCTGCAGACATAATACAGGAAATGATAAGAAACTGCAGACATAGTACAGGATATCGTCAGAGACTGCAGACATTGTACAGGAGATGGTCAGAGACTGCAACCATAGAACAGAAGATGATCAGAGAGTGCAGACATAATACAGGAGATGTTCAGAGACTGCAGATATTGTACAGGAGATGGTCAGGGACGGCAGACATTCAATGACAGACTGCAGACACAGTGCAGGAGATGTTCAGAGACTTCAGACACAATGCAGGAGATGTTCAGAGACTTCAGACATAGCACAGGAGATGGTCAGAGACGGCAGACATAGCACAGGAGATGGTCAGAGACGGCAGACATAGTACAGGAGACACTCAGGGACTGCAGACATAGTACAGGAGACGGTCAGAGACTGCAGACACAGTGCAGGAGATGTTCAGAGACTGCAGACATAGTACAGGAGATGGTCAGAGATGGCAGACATAGTACAGGAGACAGTCAGAGACTGCAGACATAGTACAGAAGATGGTCAGAGACTGCAGACATTGTAAAGGAGATGAGCAGAGACTGCAGACATAGCACA
>NC_092864.1:77962145-77998284 GCF_032062135.1 Pyxicephalus adspersus | reverse complement strand
ACAGGAGATGATCAGAGAATGCAGACATAGTACAGGAGATGTTCAGAGACTGCAGACATAGTACAGGAGATGTTCAGAGACTGCAGACATAGTACAGGAGATGGTCAGGGACGGCAGACATACAATGAGAAACAACCAGAGACTGCTGCCATAGTATAGTAGTGTGTCAGAGACTGCAGACATAGAACAGGAGATGTTCAGGGACTGCAGACATACTATGAGAAACAATCAGAGACTGCAGACATAGTATAGGAGATGGTCAGAGACTACAGACATTGTACAGAAAATGGTCAGAGACTGCAGATATTGTACAGAAGATGGTCAAAGATTGCAGACATTGTACAGGAGATGGTCAAAGATTGCTGACATTGTAAAGGAGATCAGCAGAGACTGCAGACATAGTGCAGGAGATGGTCAGAGACTACAGACATAGTACAGGAGACGGTCAGAGACTGCAGACATTGTTAAGGAAATGGTCAGAGACTGCAGACAGTATAGGAGACGGTCAGAGACTGCAGACATTGTACAGGAGACGTTCAGAGATTGCAGACACTGTACAGGAGACACTCAGAGACTGCAGACATAGTACAGGAAATGGCCAGAGACTGCGGACATTGTACAGGTGATTGTGAGAGACTGGAGACATTGTACAGGAGATGATCAGAGACTTGCAGACATTGTAAAGGGGATGGTCAGATACTGCAGACATAGTACAGGAGATCAACTGAAATGATCACTCCCTACGAACCGCACACCTCCGTGAGCTTGACACTGGCGAGCTTGCATATCAATATAAATACATATTAATATAGTCTAAATATCTGAAAAGAGATAAATATTCATAAATACCATGGTACCTCGATATAAGTCCTCTTTGGAATAAGTCCAACTTGGTATAAGTCCCATTTGGACAAGAAAAAATTTGCTTTTTATACCCCCTTTGCTTGGTATACAACCTTTGTGCTAGATCTTGTATAAGTTAAAATGAGCCATAACACCGCGCGCTACTCTTATTTACCGCTCTTGAGACAAAGCCAAGACTGCCCACGTGCATCAGTAAGCCAGTTGCTACTATTCAGTGAACTACCGGTGCTATAACTCTCTGTGAATTACATAACATCTTCTCCTCCTCCCTTCTCTGCACCATCCTAGTAGGCACTCGACTATTCTTAGCAAGGTAAAGTGCTGTTCAATTTTCATTTATTTCATCTAATTGCTTTTCTATTTATGTACTTTAGTAGTAGGCAGTGTTTAATTATTTTATATAGCCCAATCATTGTATAATATGCCAATAGCAATAGGATTTTTTTTGCATGGCAACAGATTATTAATTTTCCTTTTATTTCTTATTGGAAAAATTTGTTTGGTGTTTGGTAAGTCCTGTTTGGTATAAGTCCAAGGATCTGGAATGGATTAAGGACTTATATACAGTGGTACCTGGGTGTATGTATTTTCATATTTTTAAACTATATTTCTATGTATTTATAAATATTTATATATATAAATATATATATGCTTGAAAACCGCATATAAAAACCGCGTAAATGTTTCTTCCACATTTATATGCGTTTTTATGCACTTTTAAATGCAATTGTAAGCTTTTTAAGAAAGTGAGGCCAAGAGCTGTAAGCATTAGGCGCAGGGGCTGCATGACAATGTGGGGAACCCTAGAGCAGGTTTGGAAGGGGTTAAGTGTAAGTGTTCAGCTAGGGGGAGGGAGTAAGCTAGCATGATGGAAGGGGGGTAGGAGGAGATATGGAATGCAAGGGCTTTAAGGGGGTCCTTGTGGCATGTGGGTCCTTGGCAGTTGGGGTTTTGGAAGGCAAAGATCTTGTGCATTGATTATGTTGGTTTGTGGCTGGGGGGATCCTCTTTGGTTGGGTCCACCCCAATTTATTGTAAAAGATGGTTGTGGCCCCTGAGGCGGTGCTGGGCGGCTTAGGGGCCTGTTGTGGAGTTGCTTAAAGGTAAGTTACTGGTGGAGCAGATTTTGCCTTCCGAGACCTGCAGCCTGGTTCGTTTGCTACTTGGGGAATTTTGAGTCTTGGAATTGGTGGGTAATGTTTTGATGGTTATGTGTAATAATTGGAATTTTCGGTTATTAGTTAGATTTATTGGGGGGTTAATTTGGTTATTATTTGTGAAAGTTTATTGTAAAGTAGGGTTATTAGTAATTATTATTTATTGGGTTATATTTATGTTAATTATTTGTTATTTATGGGTTATTTATTTGGTATTTATATGGTTATTTAATATTATGTGTAATAAACAGCTGCTTGCCAGCCATTAAGTGCATATTGGTGTCTGTGTAATTAATGGGTATGTTTGGTTGGTAAGCAGGGTTGGGGGTGGTGGTGTTTTCATTTCAAAGCTGGGATGGATGGTCGGACCTCCCCTGGTCAAGCTTCTATTAAAAACAATGGGGTATTCTAAAAGTGTTTTTAGCAGGACTTTGGAATCTGGAAGCCCCCTGTTTGGCTTGTGAAACAAGTGGACCTTTAATCAAGTGGAGTTAGAAAAAACAGGAGGCTAATATTGTGCATATTGTTCATTTGGGAGTGGTGTTTCCTTCTCAGTTTTGTTTTAACAGCTTTTTTTCCTTGCTAACCTCCAAGTGGGAGTTGTCAATGCTTCACAGCTGATTTAAGTTCCTGTGGCACTCATCAAACAGGAGTTTGAAAACAAAATGAGTTCAATCCTTATAGTAAGCACAAACTGTAAGTAAACGTTTATAACTCCTTGTAAACAAACATTGTTACTGGGAAGATGAGTGGTAGCAAGGTGGAAGGTTTGGTTCAGTGCACAGTCTGCCATTTGTATGCACAAATGGAGCAACAGATCTTAGGTGAATACCACTGTGAAAGATGTGTGCAAGTTGAATTTCTAGTATCTTGCATTGGAGAGCTGAAGAAGCGCATTGCAAAACTGAAATCACTGGATCACCTTGAGAGGGGTCTCCTTCTCATTGAGCAGTTAGTTATTGGCTTAGATATGGAGGGTGGAGAGGTTAGTCAGGATGACCATGTAGGGAGTTGGGTTAATGTAACTAGTGGGAGAGGTAGGGGTACCCAAAAAAGGAAGGCCAGCACTGGGTTTGAGCACCCCAACATGTTTGCAAAGTTATGTGAAGATGTGCAGGTGGCAGACCCAGTGGTGGTAACTCTAGATGTTACTGCTCCCCCTAACAGCCAGGAGAGCAGCCCATCTAGTAGTGGTGGAGAGGGAAACGCAGGACGGAAAAGACAATTGGTTGTCATAGGGGATTCTATCATCAGGAGAACTGAATAGTTTGACGCCTGGATCCCTTCAACTGAATGGTTTGCTGTCTTCTTGGTGCCAGGGTTCGGCATGTGGTGGACCGAGTGGACAAACTACTGGGAGAGGCTGGACATGACCCAGCTGTCTTGGTCCATGGAAGATGGAGGATCCTTAAAATCAGTTTAGGGAACTAGGTTTCAAGTTGAAGAAAAGGACCTCTAAGGCTATATTCACTGGAATATTGCCTGTGCCATGCGCAAAACAGGAAAGGCAGAAAGAGCTTAGGCAGCTAAACGCATGGCTTAAGTCCTGGTGTAGAAAGGAAGAGTTTGAGTTCATAGAGCACTGGGCTGACTTTTCATTGGGGTACAACCTTTATGCCAGAGATGGTTTCCACCTAAATGAAAGGGGGTCTGCTGTGCTAGGGGAAAGATTTAGGGGAATGGTGGAGGGATATTCAAACTAGGACAGAGGGGGGTGGGACAGTCAAATAAGGTGGCAGGAAGGTTAGTCAGGGGTCAGACACTAGTGGATTGGGGATAGTTGGGGGGAGGATTATGGATAATTGTAAGGGGCTTCCCATGTTACAAACAAACATTGGATTGTGCAGTACTAGTTGTACTGAAAAACAAAATGATTGGCAAACAAGGATGGTAAATGCAGCAATGGTTTAAAGAGCCTCTTCAATGCTAGAAGTTTAGCAAACAAGATAGGGGAGTTGGAAGCCTTAATGAGTGAAGAGAATTATGACTTGTTTGGCATTGCTGACTCCTGGCTTTGTTCTTCGCATGACTCTCTCTTTCGTAAAGACAGAGGCCCTGATTCATCAATAAATTGCGCGTACGCTCGCGCTGGTCAGCGACCTCTAGTGAACTCGCCTGCCGGTTTCCTTCAAAGATCTCGAATATGCCAATTAAGGTGATTAATTTTCAGCTGCATGATTCAGAAGGAGATGTTAACCTCAATGAGGTGATAGCAAATGATAAGCGCACACCTGCGCCGAGTTCTGTGCGCATCTCCAGTCCATTTTACAGGTCAGTTTGAACCTTTTTTTAATGCTTGATGTTTTTTAGTTGTAAGTGTTACTGTTTTATGTTACAACCTACTCCATCATAAACTTGCTTCATTTATAGTTACATTTGTTGCACTTCTTGTTACTTTTTCTTTTGGTTGCAACACTGCAAACTCATTTCTATCAAGCTGGATATATACTAAGTGGCACTTTCAAATATGTCATCACACAATAGCGTGAGTGTAAAAAAATATGTGAACAAACATTTGTGACCTCATAAAAATTTTGTTCCAGTTTGACTTCAGAGAAATCAAATATTTTAGTAAATGATTTTAGGCAAACATGTTATAATACATGTATTAAGGAACATTTAGTGATTTCACTTGTGTGTGTATATCAAAATACATTTAAATGTGTACAAATACATATGCATTTTAATTAGTACTATTTTAACTGGACTGGTGTGTGTGTGCATGCATTGATGTGATTTTTTTTTTTTTGTAATCTTCATGATTGTTAGCTTCATCTGTAGCTGCAGTGTTTTTGTGCCTGGTTTGTGATGCCAGTTTCTGTAGTTTAGCAATTCTTCAGCAATTTGTCTTTTTTTCCACAAGTATTGAGTACAAATGTCTGCATAGTTTCCACACCAAACTCCTACTTGGCCCCCCTCGTTGCCTTTGTCACATATTGGTATTTGAATGTATTATATGTACATATTCATTTTCTAAATAAATTGTCATTATTTTTTCTTTTTTTTTTTTAGTCTGACATTTGCACTCATGTTGATTTGTCCCCACACAACTCCTGTGTTGATTTGTAGTAGTGTTATCGGTTTGTTGTCATTGTGCTGTGCTTCCTGATCTTAGCCCTATTGTACACAAACACACTTCCACTTGCTGTCCAAACTGGTTGTGAATTAGCTGTCCACTGAGTTGCATACTCATTGTAACACACCTGATGGTGATGGAAGGAGGTACAGGTTGCCAAGCACAACATCAAAGAACATTGATTGCCAAGCTCACAAGCAGGGTCAGGCACTCTTAGAAATGAACAGATGTTGTGTTGTTGCTTAACTTAATGCTGATAAATACTGGAGTGTATGCATTATTTAGATGTTTACACAAAACAAATAGTACTAGTATATCAAAGTTCCAGGGCCAAATCCACTTTGTGCCATCATTTTCTTGCTTTTCCATCCCTTCAGGGTGTTTTTGCAGATTTGAATGGCATTTTAGATCTTGGCCCACTATATATAATTGGCTTACTCCCCTCAGCTTGGTAGTGGAAGCACGTAAAGGTGGATTCCTTCTTTTAACCAGAAGCAATATCCTCCATGAATGTTGCTTGTGGCCAAGCCCATGATATCCAAAATCATAAGAAGAAATAGGTAATCTTTGCAATGAGAAGC
The DNA here is from genome assembly GCF_032062135.1 of Pyxicephalus adspersus. NCBI lineage: Eukaryota > Metazoa > Chordata > Amphibia > Anura > Pyxicephalidae > Pyxicephalus > Pyxicephalus adspersus. The sequence continues at coordinate 77,992,606 of NC_092864.1, read as the reverse complement.
AAAAAGCCCTCTTTGCCTATTTCTTCTTATAATGTCTCTTTTCTATGTATATGTACACACATCTAAATGCAAAACATACATGTTTGAATGTGCACTCATGTCTATACATACATGAGTGCATATGAAGCAAAACATGCAATATACACAAATAACATACAAAATTACCTTAATGAGGACTGTGCAAAAGTGCAGAGCATTTTTCAACTGATAAAACAGTTCAGGCGCACGTAGCGGGTCCGCTGTGGCGCACAACTATGAGCTACACGTGCCTGAAGTTTGTTGCAGAACTATGCGAATTTTAATAAGACAATTGTGCTGTTTTTAGCCTTACAAATATTTCAGAGGAAGGAACAGCTTAAAGAAATCACAATTGTCTTTTTAAACTGTGTGTCCTGGGAGATTGGAAAGGAGATCACATAACAAACCTCCAAAAAACAAACAACATTTTAGAAACAACTTTTTTCAAAAGAAACATTTGCTAAAAGGTCACAATAAAATATAAACACATAAAAAAAAAAAACACACATCACTAAATTTACACTAAATGATAAAATAATTAAAAAGACCAAACAAAACACATGTAAACCCATACTTCCATGTAAAGCCAAAATAGTTCAAAAATGGCCCAACAAATATTGCATTAAAAAAATACTTACCAAACCAATATGCAAATTTGCCCTATCAACGGTGGAAAAATGGACTAGAAAATTTTTATGCAGGACAAACTTTTCAAAGTGGTAATATAGGCAGAATTTTGCAATCAAACAATATGGCCACAAACACAATAACATAGCATTAAAATTGACTTCAATACTGCAAAATAGACATTAAAACATTCAAATTAAAAAAGAAGCTATTGTGCTAAATGGTAAGCAAAGTATCAAATGCAGCAACATGGATTAATTAGGATAACACACAAAACAACAGCCCCTCCAAGAAAAGAAAAAGGAAAAAGCAAGTTAAACCACACCCTTAAATATGCTCAAATTTAAGTGCACAGGTGATAGAAATTCCATTGCAATTAGCACTTGCACAGTCTGTCAAAATTAGCTGTTTGTTTTTTTTGAAATTGGACATTTCATTATCATTGATCGATATGATCCTTTGGATATGTACACCAGTAAACAGATATTCTATTAATTAAAAAAATAAAATAAAGTTGGGGAGGATTTAATGTTAAAAGTATTTTATATATGGACAGTCGCAAGATTTACCCGCAGGCGGCTCCTCCGATCAGGCATCTTAAGCCTTTATATAGGCTCCTATGTAGAGGAGCTGAACTCGGGTAACTCTTGCCCAACAGGAAAGAAAAAAAGTAATTTTAAAATATGCTTTTTTCTTAGCGCATATAGATATTTTAAACATTTGAACAGCACAAATATTTTTTTTTTAGGGCTAAGGGTAATATGTGTGCCATTAGAAAGAATGCTTTTTTAGGGGAACAGTAACATTAATTGCAAGCTCGCCAGTGTGAAACTGCCGGGGATGCGTGACTCCGGCAGCAAGCTCATTCAGTTGCTGAATTGCGCAACGGCTTCCGATTTCGGATCATAAATAGGAATGCGCGAGCGAACTTCCGATTTTGCTTGATGAATCAGGGCCAGAGTCTCTAAAGGGTGGTGGTGTCTGTGTGTATGTGAGAAGTGATCTGATAGTGAATGTGAAAGAAGAAATTGTGGAGGGCACAAGTGATGAGGTTGAGGCATTATGGGTGGGGTTGAATAACACACAATTATTGATTGGGGTCTGCTTAAGGCCCCCCAGTGCTAAGGAAGAAATGGAAAATCAACTACTAGCACAGATAAAAGAAAAGCAGCAAAAAAGGGAAATGTGTTATAATCATGGGAGATTTCAACTACCCTGACATTGACTGGAGCAATGGCACTACAGGAACAGCAAAAGGGAAGAAATTTGTGAATTTAATACAAGATAATTTTATGGTACAGTTTATAGAGGCCCCAACTAGAAATGATACTCTGCTGGACCTAGTTCTTTCTAACAATGCAGAGCTTATAACAAATGTGCATATAAAAGAGAATCTGGGTAGCAGTGACCATAATATGATTTCATTTAATGTAAGCTGTAAGCAGGAAGCAAGAGCAGGAAAGAAAAAAACATTACATTTTAAGGGAGCAAATTTTGCATTATTAAGGGCGGCTCTCTGTGACTTGGACTGGGAGGCAATATTGTCCTCAAAGAACAAAGAACAGAAATGGGAATGTTTCAAGTCTTTTCTACAAAAGCAAACTGAAAAATGTATTCCAATGGGTAATAAGTTTAGGAAGCTAAAATTAAAACCTATGTGGTTTACAGTTAATGTTAAAAAAGCCATTAGGAACAAGAAAAGGGCATTTCAAAAATATAAAAATGAAGGATCACCTTCATCATTTGAAACCTTTAAAGAATATAACAAAAAATGTAAAAAGGAAATAAAATGTGCAAAACTTCAAAATGAAAGACTGATTGCAAAGGAAAGAAAGACAAACCCCCCCTCCCCCCCCAAATTTTTCAAATATATTAATAGCAAAACGTTCAGATCTGAGCATGAAGGCCCCTTAAAGTATGTTGCTAGGTTGGTAATGGGATAAAAACAAGGCAGATTTACTAAACACTTTTTTTTACCTCTGTGTACACGAAGGAAAATGGCAAGGGCTCAAGTTCAAATTCATAATAGCAATGTCACTGCCTTAAATGAGTCACAATGGCTCAGAATTGATATGATTGAGAAACAGCTGGGAAAAATTAGGGTTGACCAAGCACCAGGACCTGATGGATTACATCCACGTGTCCTCAAAGGGCTGAGTTCAGTTATTTCAAAGCCATTATTTCTAATTTTTATAGACTTTTTAGTCACTGGCAAGGTACCAATGGATTGGCGTAAGGCCAATTTGGTTCCTATCTTCAAAAAGGGGGCAAAGTCATTACCAGGTAACTACAGACCCGTTAGTTTAACGTCCATAGTTGGAAAGTTCTTAGAGAGTTTGATAAAGAGCCACATAGAGGAGTTTCTGCTGGAAAATATTATAAGTGATAGTCAGCATGGCTTCAAGAAAGACAGAAGTTGTCAAACAAATTTACTCTTTTTTTGAGGAAGTAAGTAAACAGGTAGACTGTGGAATAGCAGTTGATATAGTGTACTTGGACTTTGCTGAAGCATTTGATACTGTACCCCACAGACGGGTAATATGCAAGTTAGGGTTGATAGGTTTAGAAAAGTCAATCTGTAAATTGATAGAGAACTGGCCTAAAGATCGCATCCAGAGAGTTGTAATTAATGATTCATACTCTGAATGGTCTAAGGTTATTAGTGGTCTACCACCAGGGTTCAGTGTTGGGACCTTTACTGTTTAATATCTTCATAAATGATATAGAGTTTGGGATTAAAAGTACCATTTCTGTGTTTGCAGATGACACCAAACTATGTAATGGAATTAAGTCCATACAGGATGTCTATAATCTACAAGCAGACCTGGATGTACTGTTTGATTGGGCAGCCAAGTGGCAAATGACATTTAAAAGCTGAATTTTTTCTAGAAGCACGGAATATAACTGGGTATTAAGGCTTTAAAGTAAAAATAACAGTGACTGTTGATCTAGGGAACACCCGATTGCCTCATGGAATCAGGAAGGATTCTTTTCCCCTGTTGAAGCAAGTTGTACCAGGGTTTTTTTTTTGCCTTCCTCTGGACCAACTATGTCTTATAGGGTTTTATATCTGGGATATGTTTATTTCCCTAGTGGTTGAACTTAATGGACTTATGTCTTTTTTCAACCCAACCTTATATGTAATAGGAAGACTCCTAAATCTCCACCACCCTGGAGAATAAATACAGGGGTACATTAAACCCCTTACTCATTTCCTGAAAGGGTTAAAATATGAGTACATGGGTACAATAACCTCCTTACTCATTTCCTGAAAGGGTTAAAATATGTGTAAAAAATAAGACAAGGCTTTAATGTTAAAATATTTTGTGTGTGTTTAGTGTAACTTTTCTACTTTTACTTTTTGATGGGTTATCCCAAAATGGCAGTATGATTCACACAGCTGCATTCATGGGGTGACTTATCCTAATGTAACCCCTAGTGTCTGGGTATCCCACACTGTCAGTAGTCACACAGCTGTGCTTATGAATGAATGCAGCTTTGGAAATCATTCTGTTGGTGTGGGGTAACCTGTAAAAAATAAAAGTTGAAAAGTTACACCAAACACACACACCTTAAATAAAATGGTTTATTATTAAATCCTCCTCTGCTTTTTTTTTGTTTCAAAAAGCTGTGAACTGGTGTACAAATCTAAAGGTTCGGATCAATAAATGATTATGGAATGTCAAACTGATAAAAAAAACAAACAGCCAAATTTCACGGACTGAGCACAACCCAATTGCATGTTAATTTTTGGCACCTGTGCGCATAATGATGAGCATATATAAGGCTGTTTTTTTCCATTGTCTTTATTTTTATTTTTTTTACAAGAAGGGACAGGTTTTGTTTGTTAGCCTAATCTATGTTGCTACATTTGATACTTTGCTTACCATTTAGGACAATTTTGTAGGACAATAGCTTTTTTAAACTTTAAATGTTTCAATGTCCATTTTGCAATTAAGAAGCCAATGTTAATGCTATGTTATTGTGTTTGTGGCCATAATGTTTCATTTCAATAATATGTCTTTATTACCACCTTTAAATGTTTGTCCTGCATAATAATTTTCTTATCCAGTTTTCCACCCTTGATAGGTCAAAATTGCAAAATTACATATTAAGTATTTTTGGAATGCAATATTTGTTGGGCCATTTTTGAACTAATTTGTCTTTATATAGAAGAGTGTGTTTTTTTTTTTTTTTTTTTTCTAATGTAAATTTAGTGGTGTCTGTGTGGTCTCTATATTCTAATGTGACCTTTTAGCAAATAGATTCATTTTGAATAAAGTTTTTTGAAAAATTTAGTAGTTTGTTTTTTATGTGATCTCCTTTACAATCTCTCAGGATTACAAGTTAAACTGTTGATTATGTTTGTTTTTAAGCAGTTCCCTTCTATGAATTGTTTGAAAGGCTAAAAGTGGCACAATTGGCTTATTAAAGCTCAGTTGTTTTGATGTGCATTGTTGTGCGCCAAGGCAACACCGCTATGTGCGCCTGAACTGTGTTCTATCAGTTGAAAAATGTGCCGTCCAATTTTCCAGAGAAGGATCCTCATTCAAGTAAGTTTCTTTTTATGTGTATATTGTTTGTTTTGCTTTATGTGCACTAATGCATGTACATACATGCATATATGTATGTACGTATGCATTTATGTGTGTACATATAAAAGAGCAATTATAGGAAGAAATAGGCAAAGTGGATTTTTTGGGCATATTGCTTAACATGCTTTAAATTGAAAAGATTGCCCATTTCTTATGATTTTTGATGTCATGATGTCCAAGCAACATTCATGGATGATATTGCTTCTGGTTAAAGGAGGAATCCACCTTTATGTGCTTCCACTACCAAGCTGAGGTGAGTAAGTCAATATATAGTGGGCCAAGGTCTAAAATGCCATTCAAACCTGCAGCAACACCCTGAAAGGCAGGAAAAGCAAGAAAATATGTTTGGCACAAAATATATTTGTCCCTGGAAGTTTTAGATACTAGTACAATTTGTTTGTAAACACCTAAATAATGCATACAATCTAGTATTTTAGGAGCAAAATTAAGTTAGGCAACAACAAAGCATCTGTTCCTTTTCGAAGAGGCAATCGATGTGGTTTGATGTTCTGCTTGGCAACTTGGACCTACTTACATTGCCATCAGGTGTGTTAGGATGAGTATGCAACTCAGCTCGACAGCTAATTGACAATCTGTTTGGCCATCAAGTGGAAGTGTGTTTGCATACAATAGGGCTAAGAGCAGGCAGCACAACTAAACCAACAAACCTAAACCACTACTACAAATGAACAGAGGAGTTGTGTGGCAGCAACTGTCAAGACTATGTAAGACTATTAAAAAATAATATCGAGTTTGTTGTGATAAAACTAGTTTTGTTTTATTTTTTTATTTTATTCATGTTTTTTTATATAACATTATACTTACAAATGTTTTTCTACTTTTATTTGTAAAATAAAAATAAAATAAACAATAAAAACTGAATTTTAAAACAAAAATAAAAAAATAAAAACCATGACAATTTATTCATAAAAGGAATATGTGCATAATATATTCAAATACCAATATGTGACATTGAGAATGGGACAAAGGCAACCAAGGGGGTTCAAGTAGCAGTTTAGAGTGGAAACCACGCAGACATTTGTAATTAACATTTATGGAAAAAATGACAAAACATTGTTAAAGAATTGATAAACAACGGAAGCTGTCATTACAAACCAGGCACAAAAACATTGCAGCAAAAGATAAAAGTAACAATAATGATGATTACATAATCACATTAATGCATACCATCCAAGCAAACCTACTTGATTAATCCCCCCCCCCACAAACCAGTCCAGTTAAAATAGTGATATTGAAAATGCATATATATTTATATACATTTAAATGTATTTTGACACACACACAAGTGAAATCACTAAATGTTCCTTGATACATGTATTATAACATCTTTGGCAACAATCCTTTTTTCAAATATTTGATTTCTATAAAGCCAAACTAGAATGAAATTTGAAACAGATTACAAATCCTTGGTGACATTTTTTGACATTCATACTATTGTGTGATGACATAAAGTGGTAATTAGTATGTATACAGTTTGATCTAATGTAGTTTGCAGTCTTGCAAGTAAACCAAAAAGTATCAAAACAGTGCAACAAATGTTACAATAAATGAATTAATTTTGTGAATGATTAAAATGTAGCACCAAAAGAAGATGAAGCATTATAGATTCAAATTGACCTTTAATGGACTGTAGATGTGCACAGAACAGGGAGCAGGTGTGCACTAATTAATTGCTCTGACCTCACCATTGACAGAGTTTAACAGATCCTCCTGAATCACGCAGCTGCAAACTAATTGCCTTAATTGGCGTATTCTCGACCCCTATTACTCATTTATCAAAGCAGGAATGTGGCCAGCAAGTAAAGGCGGGTGTACTAGCACTTGGCTCCGGCTCGCGGAAATAAGCCTTATATATCGGCGCACTTGCTTGATAAATCCGGGCAATTGTACAGGAGACGGTCAGAGACTGCAGACATACTCGGAAGCTCGATGTGCGCGCATATGCACAATCCGGAATGAGAGTCAAAAATCAATTTATCAACGAAATCCGATGTGCTGGCGTACTCGGGCGGAATTCATCAACTGAAGCGATCTCTCTGATGGATATGCGCTGCCCCGGCAGTTTTACACTGGCGAGCTTGCATTAAACTCACTTATTACATATAGCCCTAAAAAAAAATGTTTTTGCTGTTCAAATGTTTAAAACATGTATATGCGCTAAGAAATAAGAATATTTTAAAATGACTTTCCTGTTAGGCAAGAGTTAACTGAGTTCAGCTCCTCTACATAGGCACCTGTCTTAACGCTTATGATGCCTAAGCGGAGGAGCCGCCTTGGGGTAAATATTGCGACTTTCCGCAGGCTAAACTTCGGCTTTGCCATTGGACTAGATTTTCCCATAAAAGTCCCAAGCACACATGCAATCTTGTTTGCTTCTATATATATATATATATATATATATATATATATATATATATATATATATAAATAAAATACTTTTCACATTAAATCCTCCTCAACTTCATTTTATTTTTTTATTTTATTGAATATCTGTTTACTGGTGTACAAATCTAAAGGATTGTATCAATAAATGATTATGTAATAGCCAATTGCAAAAAAAACAAACAGCCAATTTGGACAGACTGCACGAGTGCCCACCTGTGCACTTAAATTTGGGCATTTATAGGGTGTTGTTTAACTTGCTTTTGACTTTTGTCTTTTTTTTTTTTTCTTGGAGGGGCTGTTTTTTTGTATGTTATCCTAATTAATCTATGTTGCTGCTTTTGATACTTTGCTTACCCTTTAGCATAACAGCTGCTTTTTTTTAACTTTGAATGTTTCAATGTCCATTTTGCAATTTTGAAGTCAATGTTAATGCTGTGTTATTGTGTTTGTGGCCATATTGTTTGATTGCACAATTCTGCCTTTATCACCACTTTGAAATGTTTGTCCTGCATAAATATTTTCTAATCCAGTTTTCCACCCTTGATAGACCAAAATTGCATATTGGTTTGGTAAGTATTTTTTGAATGCAATATTTGTTGGTCCATTTTTGAACTATTTTGGCTTTACATAGAAGTGTGGGTTTAAATGTGTTTTGTTTTTTCTTTTTAATTATTTTATCATTTAGTGTAAATTTAGTGATGTGATGGGTGTGTGTTTTTTTGTTTTTTATAATTTAATGTGACCTTTTAGCAAATATTTCTTTTGAATAAAGTTGTTTGTAAAATGTTGTTGATTGTTTTTTGGGGGTTTTTTTGTTATGCAATATCCTTTCCAATCTCCCAGAACATACAGTTTAAAAAGTCAATTGTGATTGTTTTTAAGCTGTTCCTTTCTCTGAATTGTTTGAAAGTCTAAAAACAGCACAATTGTCTTGTTAAAACTCAGTTGTTTGATGCGCATAGTTGTGCGCCAAATTTCAGGAGTGTGTAGCTCATACGTGTGCACCAAGACGAACCCACTATGTCTGCCTGGACTGTGTTTTATCAGTTGAAAAATGCACCTTACTTTTGCACAGTCTTCATTCAGGTAAGTTTTTATTTTTTGTGTATATTGCTTGTTTTGCTTCATGAACATTCATGTATGTATAGACATGAGTGCACGTGAAGCAAAAAATGTAAGTATGAATTTAGATGTGTGTACATATACATAGAAAAGAGAAATTACAAGAAGAAATAGGCAAAGAGGGCTTTTTGGACCATATTGCTTCACATTGAAAAGGTTGCCTATTTGTTCCTAAGATTTCTGATGTCATGGGCTTGGCTACAAGTAACATTTATTGATGATATGCTTCTGGTTAAAAAAAGAAATCCACCTTTATGTGCTTTCACTACCACGCTAAGGTGAGTAAGTCAATATATATAGTGAGCCAAGATCTAAATTGCCATTCCAACCTGCAGAAACACCCCGAAGGGATGGAAAAGCAAGAACATGTTTGGAACAAAGTGGATTTGGCCCTGGAAGTTTTAGATACTAGTACTATTTGTTTTGTGTAAACACTTAAATAATGCATACATTCCAGTATTTATGATCATTAAATTAAGCAACAACACAATATCAATATTGTGCTTGCCAACCTGGACCTCCTTCCATCACCATCAAGCGTGTTAGAATCAGTATGTAACTCAGCTGGACAGCTAATTGACAGCAAGTGGAAGTGTGCTTGTATATAATAGTGCTAAGATCAGCCAGCACAGCACAATGTCAACAAACTTATAACACAACTACAAATGAACAAAGGAGTTGTGTGGCGGCAAATCAACATGAGTGCAAATGTCAGATATTAAAAAAAAAAGAAATAAAAACCATGACAATTTATTCAGAAAAGGACTATGTACATAATACATTCAAATACCAATATGTGACAATGGGAAAAAGGCAACGGGGGGGGGGGTCAAGTAGCACATTTGTGCTACCCCCCTGTGGAAACCATGCAGACATTTGTACTCAATACTTGTGGAAAAAAATTACAAAACATTGCTGAAGAATTGCTAAACAACAGAAACTGGCATTACAAACTAGGCACAAAAACATTGCAGCAGATGAAACAAACAATCATGAGGATTACAAAAAAATCACATCAATGCATACCTTCAAAGCAAACATAATTAACCCCCCCCCCCCCAACAAACCAGTCCAGTTAAAAGAGTACTAATAAAAATGCATATGTATTTTATACATTTAAATGTATTTTGACATACACCTAAATGTTCCTTAATACATGTATTATAACATGTTTGCCTATAATCCATTACTAAAATATTTGATTTATCTAAAAACAAACTAGAATGAAATTTGAATCAGGTCACAAATGTTTGTTTACATATTTTTTTACAGTCATACTATTGTGTGATGACATATTTGAAAGTGCTACTTAGTATATATCCAGCTTGATAGAAATTAGTTTGCAGTGTTGCAACCAAAAGAAAACGTTTCAAAACAAGTGCGACCAATGTAACTATAATGGAAGCAAGTTTGTGATTGAGTTAGAATGTAACATAAAAAAGTTGCACTTACACAAAAAAACATCAAGCATTAAAGATTCAAACTGACCTGTAAAATGGACTGGAGATGCGCACAGAACAGGGCGCAGGTGTGCGCTAATCAATTGCTATCACCTCACCATTGAGTTTAACATCTGCACCTAAATCACGCAGCTGAAAATTAATTGCCTTAATTGGCATATTCAAGATCTTTGCTCATTTTTGCAGGAAACCCGCAGGCGAGTTCACTAGAACTCGGGCCCAGCTCACGGTAATAGAGCTTGCTGACCGTCGCGTGCGTACGCGCATTCTAATGATAAATCAGGGCCACTATGAGAGATTGTCATGGATTCTGCTGATCAGTGCTGTGCTCGTTACCAGTTGATTCTGTAACATATTTGTTGTGAAAATAATCACCATCTTTACATTTTGTTGCTTTGTAGCCTAAATTAAAGACGCCAACAAAAAATAATTTTTTTTCCTGTTGTGTTTACTGAAAGAAACCTACTATATATCATCCAAGTCGGAGATATATTAGAAGCAGTTGAATAACAAAAATTAAAAAGCAGAATCCCCCTCCTCCTATCACTGAGGGACAGCCAGCCAGGGGCTCAGCCCTGCAAGCATGGAGAGGGCCAGCCAGGGAAGAGGTGGCTAATGCACAATAAAGTTAGGAATATTGGAGAGAAGGTTTAGCCAATCCCAGGGATCATAAGCATGGACTAGGACAGAAAGTCAGGTGTGAAAGTCCCTGATAGTAAGCATAGAAGGGGTCAATCCAGCATGGAGGAGCTCTGCTATGAGTTGAGATTAGCTTCTCATTGAGAAGAGGCATTTAAAGTGGATATGATCATAAATACATAAATAGTGAACTTGGTGTGTTGAGGGCACGCTTTTTCATCTGAATATACAAATCGAATAATATTTCAGATGAAAATACACATTGTAGGGGATTTTGGCCTTTCTTTGGATATACGGTGGGTTCTACGGATGAAGAGTTTTGGTTTATTTTTTCATTTATTCTGCTTATATCAGAATTATAAACAATTTGGGGTAAAGGTAACACAAAGGGAATAATAGAACAATAACTCACATGCACTACAGTAAATGCCGTCAGCATTGGACAGGATCAATGATTGTAAAATTAATGAATGCCATGGAATCATTCAAACCTCTAACATACAAGAGTTCTGTATTAATCCACAATTATTGTGTTGATTCAGCTTCCTCTGCATAGAAGAGATTGTATGGAGATTGTACGATTGTATCATATGTGAGGGAAGCTTAGCTGCAGCCAGTGTGCTGGGTATTTTCTACAAACATTTTACACTGCTGCAGATAGTTGAAACAAACTCACTGCTTTTCTTAAAACTGTATGAAATAGGTTTTATTAGCGTTTCTCTGTCATGTTGTTAAATCTCTTTTGAAATCTTTGTATTGTCTATTTGAGGCTTGCCGCTGTCACAATGTGAGAAATTCTTTTAATTTTGTCATCAGTTGTTATCACTGACAATGAATATGGACGAGTGGTTGTGTGGTAGGGTTCAATGTATTGTGTGCTCCGTCACGGCTCCTGTGGGATTGCATGTTAAATTGATGGATTTGATTTGATAATAGTTTTTGGCACAGAACCTTTTTACTTCAAATGATTCCGTATGCTCAGTGACTGAATATGACAGGGGTTTTCAAGTGGGAGACATTGCAAATAGATGAGGGAAATATTTACACCTGTTTCTGATTTCCAGGATTAAAATGTGAATCTTGTTATTCTACAAATGTCAGATAGCTAAAAACTGATTAAAGCTACAATTCAAGGAAATGCCGTGATCACCTGGAGATAAAAGACACAGTACAGCCCATCGGGGGCTCTACTGTGTCTTTAATCAGGTTTTTTGGCATTGTCGTTGGGTTTCTCACGGCAATACACAGCACACCTTTTCTAACAAAAGCCTACTCATTATTCTAAAAATGTCGAGACTTATTTTCTGTCTTTAAATACCAAGATTTGGGGATGTGGGTTCGAAATGCAACAAACTGCAGGTTGCATTAATAACTTGAATCAATAAAAGATCTAAAAAAAACCTAAAGCTGGGGGGCAGCTCAAACCAATATCAGAAACTGAAACTTTTTGGAGGAAAACTATTCACCCTCCACTGATGGTTGTACCATTCCCATACCCTACATACTGCTACCAATACATAGAATGCTATGCTGCCAGAATTTCCCAGTAAATCGTAGCATCCATGGTGATGGCCAATGTTTATCGCATGCCAACACTGATGATTAAATCTTTAAAGCCAAGATGGGGAAAATATACAGAAGGTTTAGAGAAAGTGTTCTGTTATCTGTGACTGTATATAGAGCCGTGTGTAACAATGGGTTTTAGGAAAATATAAGATCCTACATAGTGCATAGGCTGCAGTCATGGGCAATCCAAAATAAACCAATTTTTGTTGAAAAGATAAATTGAGTGGACATGTTTGTAAATCTCTGAACGTTACTAAATACAACTGTTTCCAGCTTTTTAAATCAAGATCAGGGAGAAAATAAGAATGTTTGTGGAATCTGTATTTCGGTTAAAACTGTAGCCGTCCGTGTCTTAGAAACTAATTGGGACCACACAGTAAAAGCCGCCTGTATTATAGCATAAGGCGGAAGGACAATCAAAGGATCCTAAAAATTTGCCATGAACATAGTCACAAGATTGTGTTTTAGGCAAACAAAATGTTCTATATCAGTTCAAATCCTGTTATCAAATTCCTGAAAAAAAATTTTGAAGGGTAGTGAGTATAGTTGCCCTATAATAATCATACAGGTCTGGTAGGCCAAGGTCACCAACCTGTTTATGCTTAATCATAGTCGCATACCCTACTATGGCTCTACTATCATTCCAATATTATTTTTTTAGCGTTCCATGCAAGGACTTAAAATAATTTTTAGAAAGTTTCACAGTCAGGGTCCTGAAAAAATAAAATTTTGGGCAAAAGTAGCATTTTAAAAACTGCCACTCTTCCCACCCAAGATATCTCTTGCTTAGACATATGAAGTAAATCTGCTTTTAAATTTGAAAGAAGTACTAAATAATTGTTTTGAAAAATCAGATTGGTAGGGTATGTCAAAGTAATTCGTAGATAAGGTATCTTGTTAGTTGCCCAATGAAATATATATTGAATTTAAAGAGCATCCATCTGGGATGGTTCTAATTCCATAGGTAATTTGTGTCTTTGTTTCATTCAATTTGTAGTACGAGACTTAGTTACATAGTTACATAGTAGGTTAGGTTGAAAAAAGACATAAGTCTATCAAGTTCAACCACTAGGGAAATAAACATATCCCAGATATAAAACCCTATAAGACATAGTTGGTCCAGAGGAAGGCAAAAACCCCTGGTACAATTTGCTTTATCAAGGGAAAAAAATTCCTTCATGATTCCATGAGGCAACCAGATATTCCCTGGATCAACAGTCTCTGGTATCTTTACTTTAAAGCCTTAATACCCAGTTATAATCTGTGCTTCCAGAAAAGAATTCATCTTTTTCTTAACCCCCCCCAGCGGTAATCCTGAGTGTGAATGCGCGTAAGCACACAACATGCAAAAAGGGGTAACCCTGAGTCACACTCGGGGTAACTTTGGGAGCCCCCCTTACCTCTGCCCCGTGCTCCAGCGGGGATCGGATGATCCCGCTGTGATGCCGGGGAGCCTGTCCATTGGGGGGCATGGCTGGGAGGGAAATTTAAAAGCAGATTACCGGGTAATCTGCTTTTAAATGCCGCCCGAGTCCCGGCCACGCTGCTGCTCGCATCCACAGTTAGATGCGATGCACCATGCAGGATTTCTGCGCGGAGCATCACATCTAACTGCAGATGCGATCACTAATAGTAAATCCAGGGGGTGATAGCTGTTCACATCACCCGGAGAATGTGACACTCGCAGCCTTCGGGTGATGCGAGCAGCTTCATTGGTGGTTTTAGTGGAGTGAGCGGGGCGGGGACATCCCCACCGCATCACCCGGCAAGATGTGACATCTTCCGGGTGATGCGGTGAAGTGATGGATTCTGGTGGCGGGAAATTTAAAACAGATCGCTATGTAATATGCTTTTAAATTTTTTTTTTCAGTACAAAACACTACAAAACACACAATAAAAACATAAATACACATTTTAGTGCACCAAGCATCATTGCCCAGTGCCCTGATTTACATTTTTGCCTACTATTAGCCCTGACCTTGATCTGACCTTTTGATGGCTTATAAATCACTTCCTGAATGTATAATTTCACCACTTTGTCTTTGACCTTGATTGTTCCTAACTCATTACTGGAGACCACATGGCATCCAAACGGCATCTCACCGGCGCAAGCGCTGTTTTGGAGGAAATTGAAAGCAGCAATAGAGATTTGGAGTCCCTTGTGGGACTCCAAGCGATAGTGATTCACCAGGAAATTTGTCATCAGACAGCAAAAGTGAACTGAGCAACGATTCTGGACCTGAGGTCAGTGCTGTACACACATGGAGCTCCACTGACCTTGATGCGGACCAGGCAGGACCGCCAAAATTTCTATTCACCAGCGCACCTGGGATGAAAATTAAGGCTGGATGCGACGACCCTTGCAGAGACAAACAGGTAAGCTGCTCTTGTGTTTGCTAACTTTTTGAAATTTTTTGCAAATTTTTTTTTTATGCAAACATGTATGCTGCTTTGTGTTTCCTAACTTTGCTAACTTTTTTTTAAAAAAATTATGCCAACATGTGTGCTGCTCTGTGCTAACTTTTTGAAATTTTTTGCTGTGTTTGCTAACTTTTTAAAATTTTAAAAATTTTTTGCTAATTTTGTTTTTATGCAAATGTGTGCTGCTTTGTGTTTGCTGACTTTTTTAAAAAAAAAAAATGTATGCCAACATGTATGCTGCTTTGTGTTTGCTAAACTTTTTGAAATCTTTTTGAAATTTTTTTTTTTGTGCAAACATGAATGCTTTTCCCTCATCATGAAGTACCTGCCCTTCGCAAACAATGAAGAATTTGATGAGACTACCCATCCTGCACCAAAACTAAAGAAAATTCGGGAAGTGTCTCAGATGATTCTACAAAATTTCCAGCTAATCTATGTGCCAGAAAGAGATGTCCGCATTCATGGAAGTGTAATGGCTTACAAGGGGAGGCTTAGCTGTGTGCAGTACATTGCGTCAAAGAGGGCGTTGAAAACATATATGCTGTGCGAATCCTCATCTGGCTACATATGGAATACAATACTGTACACTGGAAAAGGGACACAGTTCAACCCCAGATACAGCCATTATGGATTGGCAACATCTTCAGTGCTATCTCTCATTGAGCCATTGCTAGGTCAGGGTGTCACCACTGACAATTTCTACACCTCTCCTGAAATTAGTGAAATGAGTTCCTTCTGCAACACAGAACAGATGGAATCTGCCATTACTGTTGGCAAAAGGGAAGCTGAAGACAGGAGAAATTGTTGCCTGGTGTGACAAGAAAGATGTGTGCCTGATGAGTACTGTCCATGATGCCTCCACTGTTCTGGTACATACAAAATGAAGCCACAGATGGTGATTGACTACAACAACACCATGGGAGGCGTCGACAGAGCTGACCAAGCCATGACATTCTACCCAGCGATGAGGAAACAGCAAAGGAAGTACTAGAAGAAGATTTTCATGCATCTTGTTGAGCAGTGAATATAGAATGCCTACATTCTGTACAAAAAATAGCCAGAGGCCTGTGAATCATTCAGACTTCATTTTGCAAGTTTCCAAATCCATAGTCAAGAACCACCAAAAACCATCAGTGGCTGTGAATAGACCTGGACGTCGTGCTTCCACCATTGTCAACCCAGAACGCCTGACCGGTCGTCACTTCATGTGCTGCTTGGCTTGCTTTGTCAAAGTGAAAAAAGTGCTTTTCTTTGTTAGACTGTGTCACACTCACACTATTAGATAGATTGTTGGATTGTACTGTATTGGTGCAGTCCTGAAATCTACTGTACTCAGATAGGTAGAGTGTTTCACTGTTAGGTAGATAGATAGCTAGATAGATAGATAGATAGATAGATAGATAGATAGATAGATAGATAGTCCGTGTGTTACATACACGCAGCCAGAGGCAGGGTCCCCCGTTGACTGCGTGCACAGTATCACACTTGTACTGAGAGACAGACACACAGACGCACTTGCATTTTTTGTGTCAACCCCCCCTCCCCCCAATAAAAAAATTCACTTACAGCACAAGTTTACATATACATATAGCATATTAGCTACAAAGTATTTTGCAGGGTGTCAAGCCACAAAAAAAAAATTCTACAATGTCTGGCCAAAGAGGAAAGGGCAGGGGTGGCAAGCAAAGCAGTATGAGTTAGTTTTTAGCTGCAGACCCAAGAACAAGAAGGGCTGCTGTTGGTGGTGGGCGTTCATTATTGCCACACCATAAACAAGACGTAGTGGAGTACATGACCCAGCCTGGGTCAAGTGATTGTACCCCCTCTTCATCCCAGTCCCAGACACAGGCCTTACAGGTGTCCCGAACAGTCCATGATACACGTGTTTCTCCGAGTTCGTCATTAGCGGCTGGAAAGTCACGTGTACGGCAGTATGTAGAGGAGTCCCACCGAAGGGTTGGAGAGGCGGAGCTACAAGCATTCCTTGAAGATGTTCAGTTGTTTCAGTCATCTGACGAAGAGAGTGTGTTCACAGACTTTCCCCCCAGTTACTTTTTACCAGAACACTCTGAGCCAGATGAGCCAATTCAAACTGGCTCCAAAAGGCTGCTGCTTCCTTTCGGCATATATAGAGAAACTGTCTCTTCTGATAATGATGATGATGAGAGTGTCCTTGATCCGACATGGTACGAACAAGGAGATCATCATAGACAGGAAGAAGAGGAGGAGGAGTTGGAGGAAGAAGAGGAGGAGGAGGTTGCAGAGCGCCCTCAAAGGGGGAGAGGGAGGAAGAGGGTAAAAGCTGCCCACACTCTGCATTCTTCAAGTACCAGTGAGGCAAGTCATAGACGAAAATCGTCAGAAGCTGTCACCACAGCTATGCCTCAACAACCGCGGACCGCCACCACAAGCACCAGCTCCAGGCCACCTTTTGGCCCAGTTAGATGTTCACCAGTGTGGGTATTTTTTAATGTCCAAAGTGATGACAACACTATGGTCATCTGTAAACTGTGTGCTCAACACTTGAAACGAGGCAAAAACCTAAACAAACTTGGAACAAGTTGCATGAGCACTCATTTAAAAAGCCACCACCCAGTAACCTGGCGGGAACACCTGGTCAAAGCACAGAGCTCTGTGCAACCACCTCCGCCCAAACTGCTCGATCTTCCTCCGCTGCCTTTCCTCCTTCTGCCACCAAAGTTACCCGTGCTTAGGCCAGCAATTTGAGTGGGGCATGTAGCCGAGCATTACCTTTTTCAGGCTCCACCAGCGGTGAGCAGGAGCTCCAACGCAGATTGGCTGCTGTTTGTCACATTGCTAGCAGTCAGGACCAGGCATCATTGTCATCCCCCACAACTTCTACCCCATCGTCCAATCTTTCTGTGGTTACCATTAGCAGCATCCAACCTTCCATCCCCCAGATGCTGGAGCGCAAGAGGAAATATTGCCCAATTGACCCCAAAACAAAGCTAATCAATGCGGTAATTGCACAGCTGATTGCATTAGAACCTCCTTCCTTACAGGCTGGTGGACTCCAATGCGTTCCGTTATGCATTCCTCTGCGCGAACCCACAGTAATTTATGCCTAAGCAACAGTATTTTGCAGAAAAATGTGTTCCTGCTTTGCATGAGCACGTGCAGAGCAATGTGTCCATGGCCCTGCAGCATTCGATTCACGATTCGGTGCACAATTCCGATGTTGCCACGCAGTCCTGAGGTTGTGAAGCCTGGGTTCCCTCAGCCACACGGGCGCAGCCATTCTAAGTGCCTTGCGGGAGCAGGAGGACATATGGCTAACTCCTAACAGACTTCAGCCAGGCAAGGTCGTGTGTGACAACGGGGCCAATCTGCTGGCAGCCCTGCATTGTGGGAAACTCACACACGTACCTTGCCTGGCTCACGTCATGAACCTGATAGTAGAGCACTTCCTTAGAGCCGCTGTTGCTGAAGGCCAGAAAGTTGTCAGTGCATTTCCACCGGTCGTACACAGCCAGTGCCAGATTGGTGGATTTACAGCAACCTGCCAGAGCATCAGTTAATTTGTGATGTGGCCATACGTTGGAATTCCACCTTTTACATGCTGCAGCGGCTGGCTGAACAACAGAATGTGGTGGTGGATTACATGGCAGAGTCTGTTCGTTTCAGACGTATACCTACCCTACCTTTCTTCAGCCCTGCAGAGTGTCTGCAAATTGAGGACTTGTGAACTGTATTGTCACCTTTGGAAGAGACCACCAGGATGATCAGCAGAGATCAGGCCTGTGTCAGTGACACCATCCCCATCATATGCCTGCTGGAACAGATGATGGTGGATCTTGGACACGACACAGAGCGAATGCTGCATCAAGAGATGACGTTTCAAATATCATCTCGGACATGCGTGCCTACTAGGCATAGTGCACCACAAATCCAGGAAGAAGAGGAGGAGGAAGAGGATGAGGAGGACATTGCAGGCATGGGAGAAGGGGAGAAAGGGGCAGAGGAGGATATTGAGGGTACATAGCATCCATCCACCCAAACACAAGGCGGCATGTTCCGTGGATGGCAAGACCAGGCGGAGGAGGGGGAGGACCCTGTGCTGCTGTTCAACCTACAGGAGTGTGGGTCCAGAATTACCTCAGCTGTGGGTAGTTTGAGCCACATGACAGCCTTCATGCAGGAGTGCATATCCAAAGATCCACGCATACATTACATCAAAAAAAGACTGAAGACTATTGGATTGCTTTATTACTGGATACATGTTACAAGCCTGGGATACAACAACTGATCTTGCCCCAATACAGGGGACCTAAAATGCAGCACTTCCAAGAAGTGCTTGTAAGGGACTTGTGCTCAGCCTTTCCCACTGCCTGCATCAGTAGCAGCTAGGAACCCCTATGGCAGTTCCACCAGCCATGGGAGCCAAACAACTCCTTTAGGCTGCATTGGTGGCAGCAGCAGTAGAGGTCATCTAAGACAAACTATGCAGGTTTTTTTTCAGCGGAAGCAAGCTGCCAGTGTGTTATCTGAAAGAGCGTTCAGTGCAGCTGGGGGCGTAGTGAGTGACAAATGAATGCGGCTCTCCGCAGAAAATGTCGACTGAATCACTTTTATTAAAATGAATAAGCCTTGGATCGGCAATGACTTCAACACCCCCTCTGCAGAGTGTACTGATTAGTCGTCAACTGCTGCAGGGACATCTTGATGAAAAGAGCACATTCACAGACTTTCAGCATCTCCTTCTACTCCTCCCCCTAGTGGCCCTCTACCTGTACTCTGTCTCTGAGGTCTATAACTTGCAATGGAGCTGTGTAACTGGGTAATTTTTTTTTACCGAGCACCTCCCTCAGGGCCCTCTGCCTCTATCTACTCTGAGGCCTATATCACTTGTAATGGAGCTGTGTGATTCATAATTAAATATTTGTATTTTTAGTAGAGAAATACATACATTTTCCGGTCTCTTTGGATAATAGCAAGTGGTATCAGAATGAAATATCTGTTTTTTTTTTACAGAAATACAAAACTTTTTCTCTTTATTTTGATAGATACCAAGTGGTATCAGAATGGAATATCTGGATTTTTTTTTACAGAAATGCAGAAATGTTTCTGTTTATTTTGATAGATAGCAAGTAGTATAAGAATTAAATATCTGTATTTTTTTTTACAGAAATACAGAAATCTTTCTGTTTATTTTGATAGATAGCAAGTGGTATCAGAATGAAACATCTGTATTTTTTTACAGAAATTTTTCTGTTTATTTTGATAGATAGCAAGTGGTATCAGAATGAAACATCTGTATTTTTTTTACAGAAATTTTTCTGTTTATTTTGATACATAACAAGTGGTATCAGAATTAAATATTTGTTCTTTTTTACAGAAATACAGAATTGTTTCTGTTTATTTTGATAGATAGCAAGTGGTATAGGAATATCTTTATTTTTTTTACAGAAATACATACATTTTTCTGTTTATTTTGATAGATTGCAAGAGTTAGCAAAAATTATGATAACTGTTGCAATCTATCAAATTAAACAGAAAAACGTATGCATCTCTGTAAAAAATACAGATAGTTACTTCTGATCCCACTTGCTATCTATAATAAAATCCATAAAAATGTCTGTATTTCTGTAAAAAAAAATACAGATATTTGATTCTGATACTACTTGCTATCTATCAAAATAAACAGCAAAATGTCTGTTTTTCTATAAAAAAATAAATACAGATATTTAATTCAGGCTACAACTTTCTATCTATCAAAAAAAAAAAAAAAACATAAAAATGTATGTATTTCTCTTCAGAAAATACAGATGTTTAATTATGATTCATAATTAAATATCATTTTTTTCAGAGAGAAATACAGACTTTTTTTATAGCTATTTAGATAGATAGCAAGCAGGATTAGAATTCAGTATCTGTATTTTTTTTGTTACAAAAATAAAGAACATTTTTTGGGTTTTTGGATAGATATTAAGTGCTATCAGAATGAAATATCTGTATTTTTTATGGATAAATATAGAAAATTTTCTGGCTTTAGTGATATATTACAAGAGGTATAATTTAGGATACCTCTTGCAATCTATCACCAAAAAACTAAAAATGTCTGTATTTCTGTAAAAAAAATACATATATTTTATTATGAGGGGCAGCACGGTGGCTCAGGGGTTAGCACTCCAGCCTTTGCAGTGCTAGGTCCCAGGTTCGATTCCCAGCCAGGACATTATCTGCATGGAGTTTGCAGGCTCTCCCTGTGTCTGCGTGGGTTTCCTCCGGGTACTCCAGTTTCCTCCCACATCCCCCCCAAAAAAAAAAAAACATGCAGTGAGGTTAATTGGCTTCTCCCTAAAAGTTGACCTTAGACTACATTAATGACATAAGACTATGGTAGGGACATTAGATTGTGAGCTCCTTTGAGGGACAAATAGTGACATGACTATGGACTTTGTACAGCGCTGCGTAATATGATGGCGCTATATAAATACTGTATAATAATAATAATTATGATAGCACTTGGTATCTATCCTAAAACCCATAAAAAATTTAGTATTTATCTCCAAAAAATAGAGATATTTCATTCCGATCCCACTTTGCTATATATCTCGAAAGCCATAAAAATTTCTATATTTCTCTACCAAAAAATTTAGATATTTATTTCTGTTTGGTATCGATCCAAAAGACCATAAAAAATTCTATATTTCTCTACAGAAAATACAGATCTTTAGTTCTGATCCCACTTTGCTATATATCCCTAAAGTCATAAAAATTGATGTCAATACAGATATTTAATTCTGATAGCACTTGGTAGTTGGTATGTATCCAAAAGGCCATAAAAAATTATATATTTTTCTCCAAAAAATACAGATATTTTATTCTGATAGCACTTGGTATGTATCCTAAAACCCATAAAAATGTATGTATTTATGTGAAACAAACACAGATATTTAACTGTGAAAGCACTTGCTAGATATCCACAAATGATAAAAAATGTATGTATTTCCCCGCGTATTCCACCAAGTCCGTTCCCTTTTATGTGGTTTCACTTGATAGTAGGTATGGAAAGTGTGATTTTCGTTAATCCATTCATGTCTCAATTAGCTAAAGCTTCTACATTGTCCATAGAGGTGATGGCCTCAACCTCCAATGCGGTCCACGCTCCGTCGCAGGGCCCACCGCCTCCTACTGCTGCCTCCTTCCCAGTACCCAACTCTAGATGCCAGATACTAACGCCGTCCACACTTTGTCTCAGAGCCTACCACCTCCTCCTCCTCCTGCTGTAAATGATGCTGCTGCCTGCTCAGTACTCGACATTAGATGCCAGATACTAATGTCGTCCACACTCTGTTTCAGAGCCCACCGCCTCCTCCTTCTGCTGTAAATGATGCTGCCGCCTGCCCAGTACCAAACTCTAGATGCCAGATACTAATGCCGTCCACACTTTGTTCCAGAGCCCACCACCTCTTCCTCCTGCTGTTACTGCTGCCGCCTTCCGAGTACCCAGTACCCAGCTGTAGATACCTAATAACAAGGCTGTCCATGCTGCATTTTAGAAAGTTGCAGCTAGCAGATTGGAAAAGGCAGTCCCTTACAAAGCAATGTCTCCACTAGCTACAGCTTGTACACTGTCCATATAGGTGATGGCCTCAACCTCTAATGCCGTCCTTGCTCCGTCTCAGGGCCCACCGCCTCCTCCTCCCAGTACCCAGCTCTAGATGCCAGTTAATGCCATCCACACTTCTCAGGGCCCACCGCCTCCTCGTCCTGCTTTCACTGATCCTGCCGGCTGCCCAGTACCCAGTACCCAGCTGTAGATGCCAGTTAACAAGGCTGTCCATGCTGCATTTTAGAAAGTTACAGCTAGCAGATAGGAAAAGGCAGTCCCCTACAAAGTAATGTCTCCACTAGCTACAGCTTGTACACTGTCCATATAGGTGATGGCCTCATCCACTAATGCCGTCCTTGCTCTGTCCCAGGGCCCACCACCTCCTCCTCCCCAGTACCCAGCTCTACATGCCAGTTAACAATGCCATCCACAATTCTCAGGGCCCACCACCTCCTCCTCCTGCTTTCAATGATGCTGCCGCCTGCCCAGTACCCAACTCTAGATGCCAGTTACTAATGCCGTCCAAACTTTGTCTCAAGGCCCACCGCCTCCTTCTTCTGCTGTTACTGATGCTGCCGCCTGCCCATTACCCTACTCTAGATGCCAGTTACTAATGCCGTCCACACTTTGTTCCAGAGCCCACCACCTCTTCCTCCTGCTGGTACTGCTGCCGCCTGCCCAGTACCCAGTTGTAGATGCCAGTTAACAGAGCTGTCCATGCCGCATTTTAGAAAGTTACAGCTAGCAGATAGGAAAAGGCAGTCCCCTACACAGCAATGTCTCCAGTAGCTAAAGCTTCTACACTGTCCATATAGGTGATGGCCTCAAACAATAATGCCGTCCTTGCTCCGTCTCAGAACCTACTGCCTCCTCCCCCCAATACCCATCTCTAGATGCCAGTTAACAATGTTATCCACACTACTCAGATCCCACCGCCTACTCTTCCTGCTATTACTGCTGCTGCCTGCCCACTGTCCAGTACCCAGCTCTAGATTCCAGAGTAGACTCAAGCTCAACAGGATTTTCTTTCCCCACTGATTTCCTCGATAGCAGGCCCTGAGACGGAGTGTGGAAGGCATTATTAACTGGCATCTAGAGCTGGGTGTAGTGCATCTTTAATGACACCCCGAAGTGTGTAATCTGAAATTTGTGATTGAATGTAGAAGGCCACGTCTTCTGCTTCATCCATCGGTACCACGCTTTATCTGACTGAATCTCTGTGTATGTTATCCCGGAACTGGGAAGTGGGACAGCAGTCCCTCTGTATATGTTGGGGCGATGAGATGGGAAACACAGATATATTTAACGGGAACCGAGAGGTCCTGGATGACTACATTGAGCCATGAAGTTTTCGAGCTCAGCAGACATCCGGAGACTTCTCCACAACAAGAATGTGGCCGTCCTGGGAGACTCAATTCAAAGATCCCTCAACAAGGATCTTGTGAAAATACTGCAGAATGATGTTTCAGACTGAAAAGCAGCTGAAAGGGAAGGGTGAGATGTAATTTGCAAACGACACATTGGGGGATCTCTGGGTGAAATGCACAATGCCATAATTTACCGTCAAGTGCGTCATTACAGAACTGACCACCAACTTGTAGGGTTCTATTTCCTGACCCGTGTTTCTTCGGAGTACATAGAGAGCGTGCTGGCCAACTTTCAACATGGACCTTAGCCCGACATTGTCATCATCAACTTGTGTATATAGGATGTTATCGGGTATCATGAGTAATCACTGCAAATGTACAAAACCAACCTGGACCACCTGTTTATTCAGCTCACCGAGGTGCAGAGCCCCAAATGTCTGGTGATATGCAACATGTCCATGTCTGTTGGATTCAAAGCTGGTGAAGTGCTAGAGTACCCAATTCCTAATGTGCGCTGGGACATCATAGAATGAAATTTCTACAGAGCCACACTGGCAGATTTCAACCAATTGGATGTGATTGACATGCACTTCCACTTACGCTTCGAGCTGCGCTCCAGGGTTAAAGATGCCACCCACTCAAATCAGCTGGCTCATCGGAAGTATACCTGCATCCTGATGGCTCATATTGATTAAGCCTGGGGCGTGCAGCAGGAAGAGGAGGCGGTGGGCTCTGAGACAGAGCGTGACAGCATTGGTAACATTGGCATCTAGAGCTGGGTACTGGGCAGGCATCAGCAGTAACAGCATGAGGAGGAGGCGGTGGGCCCTGAGACGGAGCAAGGAGGGCATTAGAAGTTGAGGCCATTACCCATATGGACAGTGTCGAAGCTGTAGCTATTTGAGACATGAATGGATGAACGAGATTCCAATCTGTCCCTACCTACTATGTAGCGAAACCACATGAAAGGGAACGGGCTTGGCGGAATCAGTGGGGAAAGAAGACCCTGTTGAGCTTGAGTCTAGTCTGGCATCTAGAGCTGGGTACTGGGCAGTGGGCAGGCGGCAGCAGGAGGAGTAACACAGTCATCCACACCACGTCTCAGGGCCCACTGCCACTGTAGGGACAGTGGGAATCTTATTCATCCCAATAGCTACACCTTCTACACTGTCAATAAAGGATGATGGCCTCAAGCTGTAATACCGTCCTTGCTCTCTGTCTCAGGGCCCACTGCCTCCTCCTCCTGCTGTTGCCGCCGCCTGCCCAGTACCCAGCTCTAGATGGCAGTTAACAATGCTGTCCACACTCTTTCTCAGGACCTGCCACCTCCTCCTCATGCTGTTATTGCTGCTGCCTGCCCACTGCCCAGTACCCAGCTCTAGATGCCATACTAGACTCAAGCTCAACAGGGTGTTCTTTCCCGCTGATTCCACCAAGCCCATTCCATTTCATGTGGTTTCGCTTCATAGTAGGTAGGGACAGATTGGAAACTCATTAATGTCTCCAATAGCTACAGCTTCGACACTGTCCATGTAGGTGATGGCCTCAACCTCTAATGCCGTCCTTGCTCCTTCTCAGGGCCCACCGCCTCCTCCTCATGCTGTAACTGATGCTGCCTGCCCAGTACCCAGCTCTGGATGCCAGTTACCATGCTGTCCACGATCCGTCTCAGGGCCCACTGCCTCCTCCTCCTGCTGTAGCCACCTGTCAGTACTCCATTCATAAATAATGCATTACAGCCATCTAGCATTGATGATGCACTACACCCAGCTCTAGATGCCAGTTACCAATGCCGTCCCTGCTCCATCTCAGTGCCCACCGCCTCCTCCTCCTGCTGCTGCCACCTGTCACTTGTAACTTATAACAGAGCTGTGTAGCTGGCTAATTTTTTGACTGAAAGGCCCCCCTCAGAGACCGACAGAGACAGAGTGGTGAAACCTGGTGGCAAATTTTTGGACCAAAGGAACCCCCTCATGTCCCACTCTGCCTCGGAGACTGTATAAAATCTGGCATGTTCCCCTGACCGCCCCATAAAATGGCCGAACCAGCAACAGAAAAAGGACTTCCTTATTTTTTTTTTTTTTACTTGCACAGTGTTGTGCAGAGCTGGGGGAGTCTTAACATGTCTTTTTAAATGTATTTATAGGCTGTAGAAGCTCTACACCGTCCCGAAAAATTTTTTCCCCCATTGACTTTAATGGAGTTTGAATTCTACGGTCGATCACCCGAATAGTTACGCAATATTCGACCAAATAGCGACCAAATACAAACAACAACACTGAAACAAGTGAAAGCATAGAGACTGTCAGATAACCTCATGTGCAGCCAGTCTCTCAGATCTTCTAACCTCAGTCACGGGAGGGACCGTGACAGTATTATATTATAATTTATGATTATAATATAATAAATAAATATAAATATTATACCCGGGAGTTAATGCTAAGAATTACAGGCCCACAATATAAACAAAAATTTGTATGCAAAAAAATAAGATCACTTTTTGCATCAAAAAACTGAAAGAATTAGAACGCTAGGGGGGGTTAAAGCAATCTATCGTAGTTGCTGAAACTACGTCCTGAGGGAGCCTTTCCACATTTTCACAGACTGTAATGTGAAGAATCCCTTCCTTATCTGGAGCTTAAACTTCTTTTTCTCAAGACGCAAAGAGTGCCCTCCTGTTCCTTGTAATGATCTCAAAGTGAATATTGGGGAAGAGATTACTCTATATGGACTGTATATATATTTATTATCATATCCCCTCTTTAATGTCTTTTATCAAGGGGGAGTAGATTCAGTTAAGCTAATTTCTATTCGTAGCTGAGCTCCTCCATTCTTTTTATTAGTTTAGTTGCCCTTCTCAGCACTATCTCCAATTCCACAATGTCCTTTTTGTGAACTGGTGTCCAAAACTAGACTGCATATTTCAGATGTGGTAGTACTTTGCTAACTTTATATATTGCAGCTTGGCATTGCATGCTGTTATTAAGTCTATGATCTACCAGAACGCCCAGATCCTATTCCATTTCTCACTCCCCCAAATGTAATCCCCCTAGACAGTATGAAGCATGCATGTTGTTAGCCCCCAAGTGCATACCTTTACATTTATCTATAATAAATGTAATTTGCCACTTGGCTGTCCAATCAAACAGTACATCCAGGTCTGCTTGTAGATTATAGACATCCTGTATGGACTTAATTCCATCACATAGTTGATGTCATCTGCAAACACAGAAATGGTACTTTTAATCCCAAACTAAACTCAAACCCAAATCTTTAACCCTGGGGTACACCACTAATAACCTTAGACCATTCAGAGTATGAATCAATAATTACAACTCTCTGGATGCGGTCTTTAAGCCAGTTCTCTATCAATTTACAGATTGACTTTTCTAAACCTATTAACCCTAACTTGCATATTAACGGTCTGTGGGGTACAGTATCAAATGCTTTAGCAAAGTCCAAGTACACTATATCAACTGGTACTCCACTGTCTACCTGTTTGCTTACTTAAAAAGAGAGTAAATTTGTTGGTCAACTTTGGCCTTCTTGAAGCCATGCTGACTATCACTTATAATATTATTTTCTAGCAGAAACTCTTCTATGTGGTTCTTTATCAAACTCTCTAGGACCTTTCAAACTATGTACGCTAAACTAACCGGTCTGTAGTTACCTGGTAATGACTTTGCTCCCTTTTTGTAGATAGAACCACACTGGCCCTACGCCAATCCATCGGTACCTTGCCAGTGACTAAAGAGTCTCTAAAAATTAGAAATAATGGCTTTGCTCTATCCGAGCTCAGCTCTTTGAGGACACATGGATGTAATCCATCAGGTCCTGGTGCCTTGTCAACCTTAATTTTTCCCAGCTGTTTCTCAGTTGTATTAATTCTGAGCCATTGTGACTTGTTTAACCCCCTAAGGGGTGTTCCCGAGTGTGACTCGGGGCCGGAAAAATTGCAAAAAGCGGTAATCCCGAGTCACACTCGGGCTACCTTTGGGGGTCCCCCTTACCTGATCCCCGCGGTCCAGCCTCTCCAAAATCAAACAGAAAAAAATCTAGCTATGGATTCAGCAAGATTACCAAGCAGTTGTTGCCACCCCACACTCCTATTATGTGTCTTTCCACACAGGTTTCCCATTAGGAAAGAAGAAAACTTACCAAGGAAAATGATAGTCTGCTTCCTTGCTGATTTAGCCTCTGGGTTGTTACTTTTGGTCATTTCATTGGTTTGAACCGTTCCAGGTGGACCCTTCACTGTCAGAGTGCCTTTCTTGGCCACCATCAGAATCACCATCATCTTCCGACACATAAAAGCCACAGAGACCAAAACCACAATGTAGACCACAAAGGCGCTGAAGATGCTGGCTTGGAATGCTGTCCACTTGGAATGAAGATTGGTGCAAAGTGTGATGTTAGCAGTCAAATGATAAGAAGTGGAGACATTACACTCAGAGCGCCTGCCAAACACTGGGCTGAGTGGATATTCTGCACCCATTGCAAATATCAGTGGTAACGCCACACAAACTGAGGTCAACCAAGCAAAACAAAGCATCAGCTTGACAGCACGAGTGCCAGAAACAAGCTTGAAGCGGAAAGGGTGGCAGATGGCCATGTATCTCTCAAAGCTAAGGGTGGCTACATGGAATATGGTAGCATAGCTGCAGGCCTCAAACAAAAAGCAATAAATCTTACAAGTGATATTCCCATAAGTAGAAGAGAATGGAAACCAGATCATGGAATACAGTTCCACTGGCATTCCCAAGAGGATGACTAGCAGATCAGAACAGGCCAGACTAATCATGTGGTCGGTCACTCCTTTCTGCAGATATCCTTTGTCTCTCAGAAGCTTGGTGGTCTGGATTGTGACACTGTTCCCAATGATCCCGGCGAGAAGTATAATTCCATACAGGACAGTTAGGGCAATTTTCACAGCCAGTTGTACCTCAAAATCTGGAACATGTGAGTGATCAATTAAATCGGCACAATGATCTTCGGCCATCTCATAGCCCTGTCTGCCTTTTGTAGATGAACTATGTCACAGTTTACAGTGAATTGTCCCTTGCAGAATTTCCCGCAGTACAGACTGGCAGTGGATTATCATGATCCAAAGACATATCTAACAGTTTCCTGGCCTTAAGTGAGTTGTACTGATAATGGACAGAGCTGCACCCTCCTGAACTATGGAAGGGGTGGTCATTGTATGGACTAAGTTAAACATTTACCAGTCAGATCCATGTGTGGGAAGCACAAGATTGTGATTCAGATATTCTGCCAGGTGAAACTTGTAAAAGTATGTAATCTAAACAGGAAAATCTCCCCTCCCAGTTCTGTGTAATGAAATCTCTGCTCACATAGGAAAGGCAGGACAGCAAATCTCAAACAATGGAGATTTAGTAAAAATTAATTTCTTTCAGAGGAGATGCCTGCTGTGTATTGCTAAGACTTTGAAGCTTCCAGGCCATTCCTCCTAAATCTATTTATCCTGCAAAATGACCAAATTCTCAGAGCCACGCTTGTAATAAAACATCTCTCGCATAAAAGCAGTACAGGACAGGACATCCCAGATTTCCAGGCAGCGTGCTGGGAATTAAATTGAATTACTGTAATTGTCCAATATTTCTTTTTTTATGTGACCCTTGTAGGAATCTGCAGGCCAGCCATCTTGCTCTCATATCTCTAGCACGCATTGGGGACACATCTTTCTACAAGTACAGAGATCCCTGTTTGTCTTATGACTGCATTCATCCCAACCTGTGACATTTTATTCACCGGCCTGCAACAAATTCCCTGTGCTATCAGGCTCCTGTGTGACAATGCACACCCAGCGCAGAGCTCGGGGTGGCTTTTATCAACTCACCTCACTCACACAGCTTGCCTTGCGGCTTCTGTCCTACTGTACCCCATCACCTTTTCAGACCGTAAGCCTTGATGGGCAGTGAAAGACAAATCATAAAACTGTGCTGCATACTATGGCTTCAAGGAGCCTGCTGGGTAAATAAAATGTCAAGGTTTCCATATCACTGTGCTTGTGTCACTTGTTTCAGAAAGCGTCTGTGCATTGCTACATAAACCCAAAATGTACAGTTTGCTGCACACATTTTATTTTATTAGCTGGGATGCACACCCTATATTTTACATAGGGTATATTCACTTTATTGCATACACCTTATATTGGTTACATTTATACAAGAATACATATTACATACACCGTATATTAGTTATGTATGTACAAAATATATATTACATACACCTTATACTAGTTACGTATATACAGAATATATATTACATATACCATATGCTAGTTACGTATAGGGATGAGCGAGATTTGTAATTTCGATCTCGTGGTGAATCAAGCCTTTCTCGCTTACCGAACATGTAAGCAAGAACTGCCTTGTGATTCGCCATGAGGTCGTGTTCTCGCCGAACGAACGAGGGAAAAAGCAGGGGGCAGTAACGCCAAGAAATTTTGTTGAGAATTGCATCTGGGAGTGAATCATTTACTCCCAGGATGCACAGCAAGGCCCAGCAGCCAATCAGGAGAGATCTAAGCACAGGCATATATATATATATATATCAGCCCTGTGTATGCAATTGTTTTCCCCTGCAACCCTCATCTGATATTGTATATGGTACGTCTCCCATTGTAGATGAATTTATTGCACCA
>NC_092864.1:77934158-77957763 GCF_032062135.1 Pyxicephalus adspersus | reverse complement strand
CGTTCATGCATCTTGCAGCCCCTTGTCGTTGCAAAGGATCGTGAAAGATCCTTTCCAACGACAAAAATTGCAAGTGTGTACGCAGCTTTACTCTCTTAGGTACTGTTCACTGACTGCACCTTCATTTTACTGAAGGTAAAATTCTGGTTGCTGCTACTTGAAGTGCCACGCATAGCTAATCAGTTTTGTTAAATTGTCAGCAGTCATCACATTTAGTGTAATCTATATTGTGTATTAGTGAAGACACTGTTAGTCATCTTTTTTCACACTGTACATTCACTAAAGCTCAATAAAAAAAATTGCAGTTACTATTTACCAAATAAGACCGTTTGTTACAGTTAAATTTTTGGCCCACTGTAAAATAAATACAGATATTTCAGTGTTTCATACCTGTTTCTATTTACCAAAGAAGACTGCTTGGTACAGTTAAATTTTTGGCTTACTGTAAAATAAATACAGATATTTCAGTGCTTTATACCAGTTCCTGTTTACCAAGGAACACTCCATAAGTCCCACAGATTCGCAGAGGACAGGCAAGGTCAGGCCATATTTCCCTTGTTGCGACTGTTCTCCTACACATACCTAGCATATTTGGTCGTTCTAACATGTATAGGGGCTTTGATATTAATGTTTAAATTTGTTTCATTGACTTTAATGGAGATCGCAAAAATGATTTGCCCAAATTTCACAAACCCACCGGAAGTTCAAGGAAATTTGGGCAAAACTATCAGAGGGATCTCGCTCATCCCTAGTGACAACTTAGTCCAAACTCTGGTGGTATTACCCCCAGGGATACTGGAGGCAAAGTATCTCATTCTCTCTGTGGTTGCCTGTATATAGGATTTTGGGGTACTGGCTAGGGATGAGCGAGTTTGCCTCTGCTCCGTTCCCGATTGCTGTTGCCACCTTGTAGTTTGTGTTCCTGGATAAAGTTTCTCTATCCAGGAATACAGGACTCCTGTGTTCTTGGATTGAAAAACTCTATCCAAGAACACATACAACTAGTAAAGGGCTGCAAGAGCAATCAGGGAGCAGAGCTAATAGCTTTGCTTCCCTGATTGGTCTTGCAGGTCCCATAAATTTGGTTTCGCTGGCCGAATTTACAAAGGCTCTTCCCGCCTACATGTTTGGTAAGTGAGAACTGACCAATTCGCCACGAAACTGAATTTAATAAATTTGCTCATCTCTAGTACTGGTATTTTTGTCCTCCTCTACTGGTAGATACACCATTGTGGTGTGTTCATTGAACATCCAGCCCCCTCTGAATCCACAGACTTTTAGGTCAGCATGTTAATATTGTCCATAGAAACAACTTGCAAAAGTTCCTTTGTGCGATTATTCAATGTCAGAGCTAACAGCAATATTCAATCCCTATCTCCTGAAAGCAGAATTTTTTTCTGCTGCAAACAGGAATCAGAACATGTGGCTCAGCTGGGTGGACATTTTGGATTCTTCTCTGCTTTAATCCATCTTCATTCCTTTACTGAAAAGCTCCATTCTTTTCTCACAATGTTTGTAATAAAGAATACACATTGCCACATTCCCAATTGGTGCACAATTTTCCTGCCTCCATTGGGCAAACCTCATATTTTAAGTGTTGATAATAGACATGAAACCTTTTCATCTGCTTTTGTCTGTAGTACAACAGTACAGACAAACAGGATTATATCACATGAGACTTAAGAAAAGCAACATTACTAGGGTGAGTGGGAGCTTCATGGCCATTCTACACAATTCCTCTGCCAAGTCCCTGCCCAGGTTGTGTCAGGTTTCAGTACATTTAAACCATGGCATAGAATATTTCGGATTTCTGTACAGTTCTTGCCCAAATGTCCTCTATCCTGGTACAATGAGCACAATGTCAGCAGGCAGGAAGTACTGAGGTGTCCTTTGTCTTCACATCTGTGGTCAGAGTTTTGGTTGACCAGGATAAAAGGTGATGATTTTGTCTCCTCCTAAGTATGCTGATGATGAAATATGGCTCACCACATGGCCAGTTCTGACTAATCTTATCTAGATCTCCACATCTTTGTTACCCCACAGCCAGATTACATGCAGCAATGAAATGATTTCTGAACAGAATTCTATTTTTTATTACCAGTGACTGGATATTGGTGTGGGGACCAAATCTTCCCACTTCCCATTATTTTTACTGACCTCAGACCGCTCCCAGAAAAGGTCTTTTGATCTTACAAAGCTGAGATTATATCCTCCAGTTCTAATGGGATTGATGAAATATTTGTGAAGGTTTGAAGCCCATTTGTAGAGCCAAGCCAATGGCTATCCTTAATAATGGAGAAACCCCTTTCTTAGGCCACCTAATCTTTGTGTAGTCCAATGTACATATGACCACTACAAGACATCTTCCTCCAACTGCACAGAGAGCAGCACAAGGGGTTTAAAAGGTTTTTCTGTTACTCATAAAAACCACAGGAGGTGCAGAAACATTACCACCAGTAACATGTCAGGACAACATTACCCCCTGCACCCCTCCATGTCCAGGATCCCAACTGACTGAAGCACCTATAGCAGTTTCTGGTGATAACTTCCACACTGGCAGCCTCTATATACAACTGCTGAACATGGCCCTGTTTCCTTGCAATGTTGTATTGGCTGATCCGTTCTCCTGGAGGCCAGGAATTTCTCTTGCTTATCAATATTCATTTCCAAATCTGTCTCAGCTCAGTTAATCTGGGAACGTTTTTTTTGGCCTTAGGTACACAATTATCTATGCATTGTTCTCATCCGCATCAAATACCCCCCACATGACAAATAAGCATCAGCTTAGAAAGACTTAACTAATCATAAAGCAGATAGGGTCACCAGTGGTTTATCCTGGGGCCCTTCACTCTCAGCACTTTAGATCCACTCAGACCGAGCACAAAGCATAGGAGCCATCAGCTGAACCTTTACCAGCACCCTCCGTATCTCCTGGGCTGGGAACTCCAATCTTTCCTTCAGAGCTCAGGATAAGAGAACTCACAACTGTGCAAAAAATAATGGGCCAGGCTCAGTGTTCTCTGTTCAGCTCTATGGTAAATGTCAGAGCTATATAAATATATAATAAGAGTGTGTCTCCTCTGTACAGAGACTGATTAGACTGGCTCAGAGATATCTGTACAGCACTATAGTATATGTCAGAGCTATATAAATGTATAATATTAATGTGTGACTGTGGGGGGACATTATAGTGTCAGCTCCTCTGTACGGAGACTGATGGGACAGGCTCAGTGTTCTCTGCACGGCCCTGTGGTATATGTCAGAGCTAAATACATGTATAATGATAGTGTGTGACTGTAAGGGGACATTCGAGTGTCAACTCCTCTGTACAGAGACTGATAGGACTGGCTCAGTGTTCTCTGTACAGCACTATGGTATATGTCAGAGCTATATAAATGTATAATAATAGTGTGTGGTATATGTCAGAGCTATATAAATGTATAATAATAGTGTGTGACTGTGGCGGGACATTAGAGTGTCATCTTCTCTGTACAGAGACTGATGGGACTGGTTCAGTGTTTTCTGTACAGCTCTATGGTAAATGTAAGAGCTATATAAATTTATAATAATAGTGTGTGACTGTGGGAGGACATTACAGTGTCAGCTCATCTGTACAGATACCGATGGGACTGGTTCAGTGTTTTCTGTACAGCTCTATGGTAAATGTAAGAGCTATATAAATTTATAATACTAGTGTGTGACTGTGGGAGGACATTAGAGTGTCAGCTCCTCTGAACAGAGACTGATGAAACTAGCTCAGTGTTCTCTGTACAGCACTGTGGTATATGTCAGAGCAAACCTTTTGGACTACTTGGCCATTTCAGAAGGTCAAGAAAGCACACTAGGCAAGAAGAAACAAGGTGTGCAAAGAAAGGTTTTTATTGATATTGAAACATGATGTTGCATATTCTTGGAGACAGATACAATATCAGGTTCCAATGATGAGTTCAATAACAGAATGTCATTAGGGTGATTGTCAGTGAGCTGAGAGTAAAGCTTGTTCTCACAAAACTTCATCTTGGAGAACAGCTGCTCACACGAATAAGTGCTGCTAAACATTGTGATCACATGCTTGGCACGGGCTAACAACATTGGAAACTGAGCATGTGGCAGCTGACGGTAGAAGTCAATGAAAGTCTCTGTACGTGTGCGCGTGCTTGGCATCGAAATGCCCCTTGAGATTTGACCGCTTGAAAGTGCTGTTGGTGTCATTGCACACTAAACACAGGCTTTGTTGCTGCATTGGACAAAGAATTATTTGTCAGTCCATTCAGGGATGAAGACACAAAGTTCGAGGTCAACCTTCTGGAGACTGGTAGCTGCGCGTTGCTTCTGCTCTTTAGGCATAGTATTTGGGGTTACTGTGCGGGAACTTGATTATATTGATGATATCCCTGGAACTAGCAATAACGCAACAATTCAATTAGACCGGATCAAACAATAAATAACTAGGGAGGCATTGGGCCGGACTGGAATACTGGCTAGGCCGTATCTGGCTAGGCTGTATAATAATAGTGTGTGACTGTGGGGGACATTAAAGCGTCAGCTCCTCTGTACAGAGACTGATAGGACTGGCTCAGAGTTCTCTGTACAGCACTGTGGTATATGTCAGAGCTTTAAAAATGTAAAATAACAAAGTGTGACTGAGAGGGGACATTAGAGTGTCAGCTCCTCTGTAAAGAGACTGATGGGACTGGCTTAGTGATCGCTGAACAGCACTGCGGTATATATCACAGCTATATAAATGTATAATATTGGTGACTGTGGGGGACATTAGAGGGTCAGCTCTAGGGATGAGTGAAAAGGCCTCTGACAGTCTCGCAAAAATTTCCTCGAACTTCTGATAGGTCCACAAAATTGCGGTGCACCGATTTCGCAAATTCCATTAAAGTCAATGGGCCAACTTTAAACATTAATAGCAAAGCCCCTA
The DNA here is from genome assembly GCF_032062135.1 of Pyxicephalus adspersus. NCBI lineage: Eukaryota > Metazoa > Chordata > Amphibia > Anura > Pyxicephalidae > Pyxicephalus > Pyxicephalus adspersus. Next base: position 77,952,833 of record NC_092864.1, on the reverse strand, counting down.
TACATGTTAGAACCACAAAATTTCCTAGGTATGTGTAAAAGAAAAGGAAAATACATAAGTTCCAAAGGACTTTGTGGTTTTCCAGAAAATGAAAGTTAAATTGACAGCAGGAAAGAGGATTTTTGTCTGATGGACAGCGTACAGAAGGCAGCATAAACATTAGGACAATGAGAAAGGGTGGTGCTATGTGTGAACTCAACTCACTAGCAGCAGTACCTGCCGTAGGCAGCAGAAGACGGCATTGCTAGCTGGCACCATGACCTAGATGACATGTGTTAGGAATGCTACCCTGTGTTGTTGTGGAGAAATAGCACATTGACATTAGGCAAAAGGATGGAGGACCAGAGAGGGAGCGTGGGTAAGGGAGAACAGTAGCAGTGTATGGCCTCTGGTCAGCTATCGCCAGGGAGACCGCATTGGTAAGTGTGAAAAAGAGCTGGGTATAGTGCATCGTCAATGCCACCCAGAGGTGTGTAAAATAATTTTTGTAAATGAAGTACTGACAGGCGGCAGCAGCAGCAGGAGTAGGCGGTGGGCCCTGAGGCAGAGCGTGGACCGCATTGGTAACTGGCATCTAGGCCAGGGTGTAGTGCATCGTCAATGCCACCCAGAAGTGTGTAATACAATTTTAGTGAATGGGGTACTGACAAACAGTGGCAGCAGCAGTAGCAGGAGGAGTCGGTGGGCCCTAAGAAAGAGCGCAGACCGCATTGGTAACTGGCATTTAGAGCTGGGTGTAGTGCATCGTCAATGCCACCCAGAAGTGTGTAAAACATATTTAGTGAATGGAGTACTGACAGGCAGCAGCAGCAGCAAGAGAAGGCGGTGGGTCCTGGGACGGAGCGTGGACCGCACTGGTAACTGGCATCTAGAGCTGGGTGTAATGCATCACCAATGCCACCCAGAAGTGTGTAATACAATTTTACTGAATGGAGTAAAGACCGGTGGCAGCAACAGCAGGAGGCGGTGGGCTCTGAGAAGGAGCGTGGACAGCATTGGTAACTGGCATCTAGAGCTGGGTGTAGTGCATAGTCAATGCCACCCAGAAGTGTGTAATACAATTTTAGTGAATGGGGTACTGACAGAGGCAGCAGCAACAGCAGGAGGAGGCAGTGTGCCCTGAGAAGGAGCGCGGACCGCATTGGTAACTGACATCTAGAGCTTGGTGTAGTGCATAGTCAATGCCATTAAGAAGTGTGAAATGCAATTTTAGTGAATAAAGTACTGATAGGCAGCAGCAGCAGGAGGAGGAGGGGGTGGGCCCTGAGACTGAGCATGGACCACATTGGTAACCGACATTTGGTGCTGGGTGTAGTACATTGTCAATGCTACCCAGAAGTGTGTAATACAATTTTAGTGAATGGAGTACTGACAGGCAGCAGCAGCAGCAAGAGGAGGCGGTGGGTCCTGAGACGGAGCGTGGACCACACTGGTAACTGGCATCTAGAGCTGGGTGTAATGCATCACCAATGCCACCCAGAAGTGTGTAATACAATTTTACTGAATGGAGTAAAGGCAGGTGGCAGCAACAGCAGGAGGCAGTGGGCCCTTAGACAGAGTGGGGACAACATTGGTAACTGGCATCTAGAGCTGGGTGTAGTCTATCGTTAATGCCACTCAGAAATCTGTGATACAAATATCTGAAATTTGTGATTAAACGTAGAAGGGCAAGACCAAGTTTTGTGCCCCAGCACTGCTGCTGTGGTATGTGGTGCTGAAAGCGGTAGGAAGGTAGGCAATATTGCTAGTTTGCGTCATGAAGTGGATGACATGAATGCCAACCCTCAATCTTACAATACTTATATGAAAAATTAGGCAAAGGCAATGGTACCTATCAGTGTGACAGTACTGGGGTTTTCATCTGCAGTTTGTCAGCCATCAGAAGCAGCAAAAATGTAAAGTATATTGCTAGCTGGCACAATGGCATTGGCAATGAATGCCACACCTGTACGTTGCGATAGCTAGCGGAAAAATTCAACTGAGACAGGTTCAGCTGACAGGGTGTTGATGATAGCCAGCCACAGACTCTGCACAGGAGCAGTGTGGGTTCAAGGAGGCATCTTGGTTGGCCAGTGAGTCCTTATGTCAGTCAATCAGTGACATCTGCAGTGGGGGTATGATAGTTGTTAGTAACCCACCTTTCGTTCATTTTCAAAAAGGTGAGGCGATTGACATTTTCCAGCAACAGTCGTGATCGGTTGTCAAGAAGCTTGATGGCATACTGTGCCAACTGCGGGCAGATTTTAGGCCTATTGACCTACAATATAATGGTGTCACTGCTGTCAGGACAGGCATCCTCCTCATAACTGCTGTCGTCACCACCAGCCAGAAAAGACCCAACTTCATGCTTTCCCGATGGCTATGCCCCTACATTTCACTTGTTTGAGGTGGCTGCATCAGGTTTCTCCAGGCATCCAGAAAATCCCCCCTGCCTTGGCCTACACTTTTGGATGTGTGCAGCCTGCTGCCACTACTGCTGCTGCTGCCGCTACAGGGGGATACGGTGATCTAGAAGGGTGGCCAGCCAGTAATCATCCTGTTATTTTATGCTGCAAATGTGGGGGGCCCTCTGTAGATATCGCAATATGTGAACACACATATGAAAGAGGGGTTCCCTGGGCTCATCCTCCTCCTGTCCCTCAGTAGGCGCCAAAACATCTTCCTCCTCATCACCCACCCTCTCCTTCTTCAAGCTGCAGCAGTACCTGTTGTTTCATCGCCCGCACAATGCCTGGGGCATGACAGCACAAATGCAGGTTGGACGGGTCCTGTCCAGCAGCCCCAACATGGTCCCCCTCGTCATCATCATCATAATCATCTTCCTCTTCCTCCTCTTCTCCTCTCTCCTCCTCTCTTCTATCGCCACTTTCCATTAGGCCACACAGGGTATTATCAAGCAGAAAGATGATGGGTATGACGTCTTTCCAGCCTGACTGCTCCCGACTCACAATGTTTGTGGCCTGCTTAAAGGAGGCCAGTACCTTGCACAGCGTCTCCATCTGAAGCCACTGGTAAAATAGCTCTGTTGTGTGGCTGCACCAAAGGCCCCTCTGCCTTCATGCACCACGCTGACCAAGTAATGGTGGATGGCTAGCTTTTGTTTACACAGATGCTGCAGCATGTGCAGGGTGGAGTTACATCTAGTCACAGTGTCACAAATAAGTCTATGAGGTAGAAGCCTCTGTTGGAGCTGGATCTTGCCAGGCGCTGCAGCAGCAGTAGGGGATCGGCGTACATGGCTGCAGATGGAGAAAGCCTGTCTCAGTCCTGGGTACGTGCAGAGGAACTTCTGCACCACCAGGTTCAGTACGTTCGCAAAGCAGGGCACATGTGTTATGCGGCCAATGCACAGCACGGACCCATTGTCGCACACTACATTGCTTGTTATAACTCGGGAGGCCGTCAGCCAAGCCTCAACCTCTCTGTGCAAAGTGGACAAGAGTTCTCTGGCGGTGTGATTTTTCTCCCCCAGGGACACCAGTTTCAGCACTGCCTGGCAAAGCCTGTGCTTGAGGGAGCCAAAGGGGCCTGCCCACTTAACTACAGTGTCCTCCGCTGCTTGCCTTTCAGGAGGAGTGTTAAAAAGAGAGGGGTTGACAGTAGAGGGAATGCAGGAGGAGGAAGGAGCGGACTGGGGTGGCCCATGCTTTCCCACCACACCCCTCGGGGGAGTACCAGGTGCTTTAATGCCTCTTGAAGACTACCGCCCACTGAGCTATGCAAGGCCACCCAGTGAGCGGAGAAGGACAGGTAGCATCCCACTCCGTGCCTGGTTGTCCACCTGTCTAGCGTGACGAGGACACAGAGAATGCCAATGCCTGGGAGATGTTATCCATTACATGTCCATGTAAACTGGGTACAGCTTTGTGGGAGAAGTAATGCCTGCTTGGTTCCACTGCCGCTCGGCAGATGCCTTCAGATCACGTAAGGGAGCCAAGTACACAATGCTGTACGGCAGTAGCTTCAGGGCCAATAGCTTGACTAGACGTGAATTGAGTTCAATGACTCTTTTGTTAGTTGGGCTCATAGCCTGATGCCTTGCGCAGAACTCCAGTAGAGTGGGCTGAAGAGACTGGGAGCTAGGGGAGCTGAAGGGATCACTGGAGTACCCATCTTGCGGCGACAAATGTCGTCTGACGCCACAAAATCTGCAGACAGAAGCTGATACTTCCTCGCTGCTAGAAGTCGGGCTGGCACAACCTCCTGAGACGTAGTAGCAATGACAGTTGGTGGAGAAGGAGTCAATGGAGGTGGAAGAAGAGACGATGATGTGGTTGCACCTCCTTCAAGAGAACGCAAGTACTGCTCCCACTTTTGTTTGTGGTTCTTGCGCATGTGGGAAAGCAGGGATGTTGTACCCAAATGTGATCCGGCCTGTCCTCTGCGGATCTGCCTGTGGCACAGAATGCAGATTGCTACGTACTCGTCATTCTTTTTCAGCGTGAAAAAGGACCAAACTGGAGGGGTGCGTGCAACTACTCTGCTGCTCTTTTTCTTTGCCTGCCTCTGCTTCTGCTGGATGCTCTGCGTCTGTTCCAGCTCCACCTCCCCCATGATCACATTGTCTCTGACTGTTCCCCTGCTTTTGCCCACTCCTCTGCCTCTTCTTTGGGGCTCACATGAAGCAGATTGGTGGCCCCTTCCATCCCCAGGCTGTTGCTGCTGCTGCTGCCTTTCCTCTACATCTGTTTCAGAACTGCTGCTAGCTCTTACACGCAACAGTGGTTCGTAGGTGACATCACTGTCATCATCATCCTCATTTTCATCTAAGCCAACCGCAAATGCAGCCACTGATCCAGAACCCTCGCCCAACAAGTCCTGACCAGACTCTCCAAGGGTCTCAAAGTCTGCCTCCTGCTCTGAACTTCGCACTGACTGATCCTCAGGCTGTTCGTCAAACAACATGGGAGAGTCATCGGGAGGTACAGGCACTTTAGCCACGCTAACTCCTGTGATTGCTCCTGCCACAGCTGTGCTGCTTGCTGCTACTGCTGCAGAAGAAGAGTCTGCTGCACTTGAGGCCCCTGAGACCCAGTCCACAATCTTCTCCACATGACGTGGCTGTATGATTGTATTCCGCCCTCTCAATACATCCACCAGCGTACTGGTGCTTCCCACACATCTCAGACCTGTTTAACAACTTGTGCTGCAAGAGTTTGCTGCTGCTGCTGTCCTACAGTGGCGGACTCCAGGGGAGTATGCCCCCTGCCAGATGCGGCAGGTCATCAAACTGCAGGTCTTCCCCTGGGTGTACCTCTCATATTTTACTTATTCAGGCAAAAATGCACCTATACCAAATTGTTTCTTTGGTGAAAAGGAACAGGTATCAAACACTGAAATATCTGTATTTATTTTCAAGTAGGACAGAAATTTTACTGTACCAAACAGTCCTCTTTCGTAAATAGGAACAGGTATCAAACACTAAAATATCTTTATTTATTTTAAAGTAGGACAGAAATTTCACTGTACCAAACAGCCATCTTTGGTAAATAGGAACTGCAATTGATTTTATTTAGCTTTAGTGAATGTACAGTGTGGAAAAAAGATGACTAACAGTGTCTTCACTAATACACAATATAGATTACACTAAATGTGCTGACTCATGACAATTTAACAAAACTGACTAGCTATGCGTTGCACTACAAGTAGCAGCAACCACAATTATACCTTTAGTGCATGTGCAGTCAGTGAACAGCACGTAGGAGTGTAATATACACAATATAACTTGCACTAAATATGCTGACTGCTCACAATTTAGGAAAACTGACTAGCTAGTAGCTTGTGGCTTCACTAATAAACAGAATAGATTACGCTAAATGTGCTGACTGCTGACAATTTAAGAAAACTGACTAGCTACCGTGTTTCCCCGATTATAAGGCATCCCCATCAAATAAGCCACCCCCAATTTTTGCTAAAATAATTAAATTAAGGCACTCACCCGCAAATAAGACATCTTCCGATACCTGATACTGTGTGTGTCTCCTCGATGCTGGCTGCAGTGCAGAGCGAAACTGAAAGTAACAAGCCGGCAAACGCGCCCCCGTGATTCTGCACCAGGAAGCAAGCTGCTGATCCCTGCCCTAATGGAGTTACCCGGCCGTACAGTAGAAAAAAAGGTAAGTCAGTGAACAGAAGGGGAGCATTTCAAAAAATATAAGACAGTGCCTTATAATTGGGGAAACAGGGTAGTAGCTCATGTAAAAGTAAAGATGTCTGTCTAACCTATTCTACATACACAATAGCCTATACTAAACAGTAGTACAGGATATATGCCCTAAAAAAAACACAAAACTATGCAGCTAACAAAAAACTAAGAAGGCTCCTACACTGTCCCTTTTACAATACATCTCTCCTAGCATCTATCCTGGGGTGACTAACCCCTCCCTCCTCCCCTGTATAGATATATATAATAAAAATAAATATATATATATATATATATATATATATATATATTGGCTGCTGGGCCTTGCTGTGCATCCTGGGAGCAATTGATTTGCTCCCAGTCTCCATTCCCACCAAAATTTCTCGGCATTACCGGCCCCTGCTTTTTCTCTCGTTCGGTCAGCGAAAACACAACCTTACGGGGAATCACAAGGCCGTTCTCGCTTACATGTTCGGATACATGTTCGCCGCGAGATTAAAAATCTTGCATGCTCATCCCTAGTCAGCTCCTCTTCTCCATCTACAGAGACTGATGGGACTAGCTCAATGTTTCCCTTGTACAACACTGCGGTATATGTCAGAGCTATATAAATGTATAATAATAGTGTGTGCCTGTGGGGGGACATTAGAGTGTCAGCTCTTCTGTACAGACACCGATGGTACTGGCTCATTGTTCTCTGTACAGCACTGCAGTATATGTCAGAGCTATTTAAATGTATAATAATAGTTACTGTGGTGGTACATTAGAGTTTCAGCTCCTCTGTACTGAGACTGATGGAACTGTGGTATATATCGGAGCTGTAAAAATGTATATTACAAATTGCTGTACATGATTTCAGCATTTTTCTCCCTTCTACATCTGGTTATGATTTCATGTATATTCCCTGCTTATGATCTAGAGATAACACATCTAGGAATAAGGCTGACATGGTAAGAGATTTATATTATGTTCTGGGTTTTATTAATTCATTTGAAGTGACTAACAAAAAAGCTTTCACTGGATTGTTGCCTTTGCTGTTTATTTTCAGATATTCACCAGCTGAACTATGATTTGCTTCACGGAAAGCACAACATTTATTATCACGGCCTGCCGATAGTCATCAGCATAAAAAATGATTAGGTGTATTTGTAGGAAAAATTTGCTTTGTGTCTGTCAGAGCCAGTCAGTGCGAGTAGTCACAATGACAATATTAGTGCCTGTCATGGTAGTCAGCATTCCTCCAGCCTAAAATAGGAAAAGATGCTGCACCTGAAGCCAAATGGCCTTTGTTCTTCACATACATTAAGAAAACAATGTCTATAATTCCCCAAGTAATGTCAGTGTTTTGTATTAAATATTAGTGAATAAACCTTATATCATGGAGTAACTACAAATTGATTGCTAAATTGTTCAGCCTGGGGTTCAATATAAGGGATAGGAGTTGCTTGAATTTTTCTCTACAGCTACAGCAAGTGCCATAGGAGGACAATTAAATGTCTCAGGAACATGGAAAATGTAAATCCTTTATAGCTCATTTATGTCATTTATGGCTCAGAAGTTGGAAGAAAATCACTGCTTGTGATACCAAACCTAGGAGCTCAGGCAAAGGGGGACAGGGGGACACTTCATAGGGAGCCATGGAGGTCATCCCAAGAAATTATAATAAAGGAGACGGTGAAAATCGAACATTTACTGCACAACATCTTAGTGTATTTTTATTGTAGAGACGGGCGGTGTCACACTGAACAAATGGCAGAAAGTTCTGTACTTTTGTACTCCGTGAAGCCCTAATACTATTTGGCTGTGCCAGAGATTATTCAGAAACCAATTCTGCTGGTCACCTGCTACTACCCCCGGTACTAATACCCCCACTGCTACTACCCCCACTGCTACCACCCTCTACTACCCCCACTGCTACCACCCTTACTACTAATACCCCCACTGCTACTACCCCCACTGCTACCACCCTTACTACTAATACCCCCACTGCTACTGCCCCGACTGCTACCACCCCCACTACTAATACCCCCACTGTTACTAGTCAAGGTACTAATAGCCCCATTGCTACTACCCCCACTGCTACCACCCCCACTACTAATACCCCCAATACTAATGCCCCACTACTGAAACCCCCAGTACTAATATCTCCACTACTAATACCCCCATTACTAACATCCCCACTACTAATACTCCCACTGCTATTACTCCCATTACTAATACCCCCACTGCTATTACCCAAACTACTAATACCCCCACTGCTACCACCCTCACTGCTACCACCCCCACTACTAACACCCCCACTACTATTAGCCCCATTACTATTACCCCCAATGCTACTACCCAAGGTACTAATAGCCCCACTGCTACTACCCCCACTGCTACCACCCACACTACTAATACCCCCATTACTAATGCAACACTACTAAACTCCCAGTACTAATATCTCCACTACTAATACCCCCATTACTAACATCCCCACTACTAAAACCCCCACTGCTATTACCCCCATTACTAATACCCCCACTACTAATACCCCCACTACTAACATCCCCACTACTATTACTCCCACTGCTAATACCCCCATTACTATTACCCACACTACTAATACCCCCACTGCTACCACCCTCACTGCTACCACCCCCACTACTAATAGCCCCACTACTAATACCCCCACTACTACTAGCCCCATTACTACATTATTACCCATACTGCTACCACCCACACTACTAATACCCTCGCTACAACTACACCCACTATTATTACTAGAGATGAGCGAATTTCTCGAAAATTGGATTCGACCGGTTCGCCGAATTTTCCGAAAAGATTTGCTTTGATCCGAATTTATTCGTGGCCAATCACTTTAGAAAATGGATATTTCTTGGCTGCAGAGAGCCTTGATAGTGGTGTAGAACACTGTGCCTTGCAGTAACGCACATAGGGAGTCTGCTGTGATAGTGAAATAATACTGTCATTATGACATGCAGATGACAAGCGTCCCTATTAGAATCACTCCACACTTCACTTATTTGGGCAGTCATGGGGCCAAACTGACTCAAGTATGAACTCAGCCTTACAGGTCCAAGTTAACGTCAAGAAGAATAGCTCTCTTTTTACACCCTCGTCAGCTGATTCCACATAGATGTCTACAGAACCTGCTCTAATAACCACTTATACAAGTAGAGCCCCCCCGACAGAGTGGAGAGGGTGACTGAGGTGGCAGCAGCAGCAGCAGCATCAGGAGGAGGCCACAGAGTGGCACAATGATAGAGTGTGGAGGTGGCAGCAGCATGAGGAAGTCACAGAGTGGCACAATGACAGAGTGTGGAGTTGGCAACAGCATCAGGAGGCTACAGAGTGGCACAATGACAGAGCCTGGAGGTGGCGACAGCAGCAGCAGCAGGTGGAGACCACAGAGTGGCACATTGACAGAGTCTGGAGGTGGCAGCAGCATCAGGAGGCTACAGAGTGGCAAAATGACAGAGTCTGGAGGTGGCGGCAGCAGCTGTATCAGGCAGACTCCGAGGGGCTCTCGCTTCTAGCTCCAATCGCCCAGCGCACGCCGGGTGCGACCCCCATTGAGGACAGTGACAGGTGGGGAGTTTGACTGGGGCGGTACACCTGTTAAACTGTAACGCAGGTGTCCTAAGACGAGCCCAGGGAGGACAGAAATCTCTCGTGGAGCAGAAGGGCAAAAGCTCGCTTGATCTTGATTTTCAGTATAAATACAGACCCTGATAGTGGAGCCTCTTGATCCTTGAAACTTTTGGGTCAGGACCAGGAGGTGTCAGAAAATGTACCACAGGGATAACTGGCCACAGAGTAGCACAATAACAGAGTCTGGAGGTGGCGGCAGCATCAGGATTTTCAGTATGAATAGAGACCGTGAAAGTGGGGCCTCTTGATCCTTGCAACTTTTGGGTTAGGAGAAGGAGGTGTCAGAAAATTTACAACAGGGATAACTGGCCACAGAGTGGCACAATAACAGAGTCTGGAGGTGGCGGCAGGAGGCTACAGAGTGGCACAACGGCAGAGTCTGGAGGTGGCGGCAGCATCAGGAACCTACAGAGTGGCACAATGGCAGAGTATGGAGGTGGCGGCAGCATCAGGAGGCTACAAAGTGGCACAATGACAGAGTCTGGAGATGGCGGCAGCAGCAGGAGGCTACAGAGTGGCACAATGACAGAGTCTGGAGATGGCGGCAGCATCAGGATTTTCAGTATGAATACAGACCGTGAATTTGGGGCCTCTTGATCTCTGCTACTTTTGGGTTTGGAGCAGGAGGTGTCAGAAAATTTACCGCAGGGATAACTGGCCATAGAGTGCTACAATGACAGAGTCTTGAGGTGGTGGCAGCATCAGGGTTTTCAGTATGAATACAGACCTTGAAAGTGGGGCCTCTTGATCCTTGCAATTTTTGGGTTAGGAGTAGTGTTGTTGTTCGAATTCGGGTCGTCCTTTTGTTTGACCCGAATATGGCTGTCCGAATTTGGGTCGACCGGACCCGAATTTTGCTGCATTCGACTACCCGAATTCTGCACTCCCACAATGCACTCAAACAACTGGGCAGGGTGGGCAACTCCCCCATGCCCTCCAATTACAGCAGGAATGCCCCCTCCATCTTTGTTGTGGCAGACAGCCGATTGGCTGTCTGTCACTGCATGCCACACAGGCAGCCATTGGCCTATATAAGGCGAAGGCGTGCCTCCATTTCCCACTCCTGACAGAGATTTTGCTGATAGCAACACAACCTCTCTGTGCTGCTTGGCTTGCTTTCTTTGTCAAGTGAAAAAAAAGTGCTTTACTTTGTTAGACTGTGTCACACTCACACTATTAGTCAGATAGATTGTTGGATTGTACTGTATTTGTGCAGTCCTGAAATCTACTGTACTCAGATAGGAAGAGTGTTTCACTGTTTGCTAGAAAGATTGTTAGATAGATAGATAGAAGGCTAGAATCTAGAAGATAGATAGATAGATAGATAGATAGATAGATAGATAGATAGATAGATAGATAGATAGTCAGTCAGTGTGTTACATACACGCAGCCAGAGGCAGGGTCCCCTCGCTGACTGCGTGCACAGTATCACACTTGTACTGAGAGACAGACACAGACGCAGTGTATACTGCTTTATATAGCTTGTATACTGTGCTGCATATTACAAGCGTCACCACTGAAGAAAAGTGCTGCATACAACACAGGGATGGGCAGCTTTGGCAGTGGTGCTAGCAAGCAAACCAGTATGAGTTTGTTTTTAGCTGCAGACCCAAGAACAAGAAGCGCTGCTGTTGGTGGTGTGCGTCCATTATTGCCACAGCAGGCAGAAGACGTAGTGGAGTACATGACCCAGCCTGGGTCTAATGATTGTACCCCCTCTTCATCCCAGTCCCAGACACAGGCCTTACAGGTGTCCCAAACAGTCCATGATACACCTGTTCCTCCTAGTTCCTCATCAGCAGCTGGAAAGTCACGTGTACGGCAGTATGTAGAGGAGTCCCACCGAGGGGTTGGAGAGGCGGAGCTACAGTCATTCATTGAAGATGCTCAGTTGTTTGAGTCATCTGACGAAGAGAGTGTGTTCACAGGCTTTCCCTCCAGTTACTTTTCACCAGAACACTCTCAGCCAGAGGAGCCAATTCAAACTGGCGCCAAAAGGCCGCTGCTTTCTTTCGGCACATATAGGGAAACTGTCTCTTCTGATGATGATGATGTTGTCCTTGATCCGACATGGGGCAAACAAGGAGATCCTCATAGGCAGGAGGAGGAGGAGGAGGAGGAGGAAGAATAGGAAGAGAATGAGGAGGTTGCAGAGCGTGCTCAAAGGGGGAGAGGGAGTAAGAGGGTAAAAGCTGCCCACACTCTGCAGTCATCACATACCAGTGAGGTAAGTCATAGACGTAAATCGCCGGAAGCTGTCTCCAAAGCTGTGCCTCAACAACCGCAGACCGCCACCAGGACCACCAGCTCCAGAGCACCTTTCGGCCCAGTTAAATGTTCGCCCGTGTGGGCAATTTTTAATGTCCATAGTGATGATACCACTATGGTCATCTGTAAACTGTGTGCTCAATACTTGAAACGAGGTAAAAACCCAAACAAACTTGGAACAAGCTGCATGAGCACCCATTTAAAAAGCCACCATCCAGTAACCTGGCGTGAACACCTGGTGAAAGAACAGAGCTCTGTGCAACCACCTCGGCCCAAGAAGCAAGCTCCAACTGCTCGATCCTCCTCCGCTGCCTTTCCTCCTTCTGCCACTACAGTTTCCAGTGCTGCTGCCAGGAATTTGAGTGTGGCATGTAGGCGATCATTACCTTTTTCAGGCTGCACTAGTGTTGAGCAGCAGCTCCAATGCAGATCGGCTGCTGTCTGTGGCGTTGCTAGAAGTCAGGACAAGGCATCATTGCCATCCCCCACAACTTCTACCCCATCATTCAATGTTTCTGTTTCTGCATTAGCAGCATCCAACCTTCCATCCCCCAGATGCTGGAGCACAAGAGGAAATATGGCCCAAATGACCCCAAAACAAAGCTGATCAATGCAGCAATTGCACAGCTGATTGCATTAGAGCTCCTCCCTTACCGGATGGTGGACTCCAGTGCGTTCCGTCACGCATTTCTCTGCGCAAACCCACAGTACGTTATGCCTAAGCGACAGTACTTTTAACAAAAATGTGTTCCTGCTTTGCATGAATACGTTCAGAGCAATGTGTCCATGGCCCTGCAGCACTCAGTTTCTGGAAACGTGCACCTGAAAACCGACAGTTGGTCGAGCAAGCATGGAGTGGGAAGATATATTTCCTTTACAGCTCACTGGGTAACTTTGGTGGCAGCAGGGGAAGATGAAGCTGCAGCAAGGCCTGCATACCTACCTCCGCCCAGAGTGCATCGCCATGTAATTTCCTCCTCAACCTCCACTTCCACCTCCTCCTTTGAATCTTGTGCATCAACCTCTTCCTTGTGCATCAACCTCCAGGGACACTTTGCCGTGGAGACCTAGCACCAGCACCTCCCATTCGGCAGCATCTGTTCAGCGCCAGCACCAACCTGCAGTTTGCTATTTCCGTGCACAATTCCGACATTGCCACGCAGTCCTGTTGTGAAGCCTGGGTTCCCTCAGCCACACGGGCGCAGCCACTTTAAGTGCATTGCGGGAGCAGGAGGAGAAATGGCTAACTCCCAACAGACTTCAGCCAGGCAAGGTCGTGTGTGACAATGGGGCCAATCTGCTGGCAGCCCTGCATTGTGGGAAACTCACACACGTACCTTGCCTGGCTCACGTCATGAACCTCATAGTGCAGCACTTCCTTCCGAATTACCCATGCCTCCAGTGGCTGTTACTGAAGGCCAGAAAGTTGTCAGCGCATTTCCGCCGATCGTACACAGCCAGTGCCAGATTGGTTAAGTTACAGCGAAATCTCAACCTGCCAGTGCACCGGTTAATTTGTGATATGGCCACACGTTGGAACTCCACATTTCACATGCTGCAGCGGCTGTCTGAACAACAGAAAGCGGTGGCGGATTACGTGTCAGAGTCTGTTCGTTTCAGACACATACCCACACTACCTTTTTTCAGCCCTGTGGAGTGGCTGCAAATTGAAGACTTGTGCACTGTATTGTCACCTTTTGAAGAGGCCACCAGGATGATCAGCAGAGATCAGGCCTGCGTCAGTGACACCATCCCCATCATATGCCTGCTGGAACAGATGATGGTGGATCTTGGACAAGACACAGAGCAGACGCTGCAAACATCATCTCAGACATGCGTTCCTACTATGCATAGTGCACCACCAATCCAGGAAGAGGAGGAGGTGGAAGAGAATGAAGAGGACATTGAAGGCATGGGAGAAGGGGAGGAAGGGGCAGAGGAAGATATTGAGGGTACATAGCATCCATCCACCCAAACACAAGGCAGCATGTATTGTGGTTGGCAAGACCAGGCAGAGGAGGAGGAGGAAGATGACCCTGTGCTGCAGTTCGACCCACAGGAGTGTGGGTCCAGGATTACCTCAGCTGTGGGTAGTTTGAGCCACATGACATCCTTCATGCAGGAGTGCCTAGCCAAAGATCCACGCATAAAACACATAAAAACAAAGACTGACCACTATTGGATTGCTACATTACTGGATCCACGTTACAAGCCTGAGATACAACAACTCATCTTGCCCCAATACAGGGGACCTAAAATGCAGCACTACCAAGAAGTGCTTGTAAGGGACTTGTGCTCAGCCTTTCCAGCTGGCAGCAGCAGCAGCAGCAGGGATCCCCATGGCAGTTCCACGAGCCATGGGAGCCAAACAGCTGCCTTAAGCCGCATGGGTGGCAGCAGTAGAGGTCGTCTAAGCCTTACTATGCAGGCTTTTTTTCAGCGGAAGCAAGCTGCCAGTCGTGCAGCAATTGCCAATGACACTGAGCAGCGGTACTTAGTCATGGTGAAGGAATACCTGAGCTCTGCGTGGGACATCTGCAACCTGCAAAGGGTATCTGGGTATCCAAGCTTGAGCAGTGGTCGGAGCTGGCAGAACATGCCATTCAGATCCTTGTTTGCCCAGCAGCAAGTGTGTTATCTGAAAGAGCGTTCAGTGCAGCTGGGGGCGTAGTGATTGACAAACAGATTTGGCTTTCCGCAAAAAATGTCGACCGAATCACTTTAATAAAAAGGAATAAGGCTTGGATCGGCAATGACTTTAACACCCCCTCTGCAGATTGTACTGATTAGTTGTCAACTGCTGCACGGACATCAAGATGGGAAGAGCACGTTCACAGCCTTTCGGCATCTCCTACTTCTCACCCTAGTAGCCCTCTACCTCTACTCTTTCTCTGAGGTTTATAACTTGATATGGAGCTATGTAACTGGCAAATATTTTTTTAACGATCACCCCCCTCAGAGCCCTCTGCCTTTATCTACTTTGAGGCCTATAGCACTTGTAATGGAGCTGTGTGAATCATAATTAAGAAATTTGTATTTTTAGTAGAGAAATACATACATTTTCTGTCCTTTTGGATGGATAGCAAGTGCTATCAAAAATAAATATCTTTTTTTTTTTTTTACAGACAAATACATATTTATTTTGATAGGTAGCAAGTGGTATCAGAAATAATTCTCTGTATTTTATTACAGAAATACAGACTTTTTTCTGTTTATTTTAATAGGTAGCGAGAAGGATCAGAATTAATTCTCTGTATTTTTTTTTACAGAAATACAGAAATACTTGCTATCTATCAAAATAAACATAGAAATTTCTGTATTTCTGTAAAAAAATACAGATATTTTATTATGATAGCACTTCATATCTTTCCTAAAACCCATAAAAAATTTAGTATTTCTCGCCAAAATATATAGATATTTCTTTCCGATCCGATGTTTATGTGAGACAAATACATATATTTAACTGTGATCACACTTGCTAGATATCCACAAATGATAAAAAAATTTATGTATTTCCCCGCGTATTCCAGTACATTACCTTTTATGTGGTTTCACTACATGGTCAATATGGAAAGTGTGATTTTCGTTAATCCATTAATGTCGCAATTAGATACAGCTTCTACACTGTCCATAGAGTTTATGGGCTCAACCTCCAATGTGGTCCACGCTCTGTACCAGGCACCAACGCCTCCTACTGCCTGTTACTGCTGCCACCTTTCCAGTACCCAACTGTAGATGCAAGATACTAATGTAGTCCATGATCCGTCTCAGAGCCCACCGCCTCGTCCTCCTGCTGTAAATGATGCTGCTGCCTGCCCAGTACCTGACTTTAGTAGCCAGAAACTAATGCCGTCCACACTCCTTCTCAGAGCCCACCGCCTCCTCCTCCCAGTCCCCAGCTCTAGATGCCAGACTGGATTCCAGCTCAACAGGGTCTTCTTTCCCCGCTGATTCCTCCAAGCACAATCCCTTTCATGTGGTTTCGCTATATAATAGGTAAGTACAGATTGGAATCTCCCTCATTCCTATTCCTGAAATCGCGGCGAGTTATAGTTTGATCTGAAGATCTGGATCGAGAAATTACAATAGACGTCGCTGCAGAAAATGTGAATTCCCAGTCACGGATTTTGTTTTTTACAGATGAATATGACGACCTTTATATTCAGCTGTCACCAACTCTAATCTTCTTTGTAGAAAATATAGGGGTAGATAGAAAGATCTGCTGGCTGGTTCTCTCGATTGTCATCCATTACCTCATCCTAATCAGGTAAGTGTATTGAATCCAATAAAAAATTATTTGAATTTCCCGCTGCTCCTCTTGCCTGCACCGACTTCACCGGTAATCCCCAGAGAACGTCTCTGCCGGCTGAAGATCGAAGAAAGCAGGATGCCGGGGGAGTAGAATGGAACAAGTTATGTGTTTTTTTTAATGTTTTATGCAACCCTGAGTGTGACTTGGGATTACCGTTTTTTGCAGGTAAAATCCACCCCGAGTCACACTCAGGAATACCGCTAGAGGGCTAATTAATCAGTTGAAAATGTAAAAGGAACTAAACTCTGAAAAAAAAGGCAAAAGGCAAAAATGAAGGAATACTATATTATACTGTAAAATAAAGGTTCATGAAAAAACAATGTACCTCTTTTAGACATTTAAAACTGGAAAGGAATGAACTGCTCAGTAGGTTAACAGACTGAGCGCCTCTGTTGCAAATAATGACCTAGTGTTTTTATAAATCAAAAATGTCAACACAATGTAAATGAATAAAAATAGATATTACTTATATGCTATGGGGTTTACAAAGTGACATGGTAAAAGAGCTTTTACCAACATTCAAACCACATATGATTGTGTGTCAGAGATAAGAATTCAATTTGGTGTCAGAGATAAATGTTATGGTATGGACTGATGTCACCCCCACCCAGACATGTAGTGCAGAACAAAGCATGGTGGGTTGATAATGGAGAAATGATCAATTGAAGGGGAAAGACAATGCTTAAGACTAGCCCTTGCTGATGACTATTTTGACCTGTCTATTTGACCAGATCTTCCAGAGTTTAGCTCCTTTTAAATAGTTAACAGGCTAATAAATAGACTGTGAGCTTCTTTGCTGCATATTGCCCAGTGTTTATTTATACAATGTCAAATATGTCAACACAATGTAAATTAATAAAAATAAATATTACTAATATACAATGGGGCTTACAAAATAACATGGCTAAGCATATTTTACCAAAATTTAAACCACATATAAAAAAATAAAGTTGCTGCTCCTAATTGCAGGCACGGGTGCCGGGTCCTATCTTTCACGTAGAGTAACCCCACTACCTGTGTTCCATGCCAGAGTTTCCTCCCTGCTGGAGACTTGCTCTGGTGTTTGAGCTGGAGTGGGTAAGTCTCTCTTAATCTATGAGGTAACACATACACGCCATCTGTTTCTACAGCCTATGGCTGGATCTCTGCAGGTATTTAAAGGCACCCCTTACTACAGGAAGTTGCCTGAGCAATCTCAAGGTTTTACCCTGTGTAACTCCTAGTGCAAAGGTGTTTCCTCTGTTTGCTTTACTGTGTACCGCACCTTGTTTACTTGCCCTTGGACTTTGCCTGTTTGCTGCCTGACCCTGACCTCGGATTGCGTTTTTGGACCTTTGCCTGATTGCCGCCTGACCCTGACCTCGGATCTTGTTTCTGGACTTTGTCTGATTGCCATCATCACCCTTTTGGCCACGCAAGCCCCTCAGTGCTTGCACCAAGTACCCTGACCCTTCTGGTCAGCTTCCACTGACCCGGGGGTTGCTCTGGAGTGGCACCTGGCAGCTACCCTGCAGCCCAAGCCTATTCTCACCATCAGAGGCTCTAGTGAAGACCAGGTAGTGGCTTAGTTATGCCCCTCCGGAGCATACCCAGTCAGTTGCACACTGGGTCCACACCCGCGTGCATAACAACCATGACTGACTACCGGTCTCGGTGTTGTTTGGCTCCCATGGCTGGTGGAACTGCCATGGGGATCCCTGCTGTTGCTGGCAGCTGGAAAGGCCGAGCACAAGTCCCTTACAAGCACTTCTTGGTAGTGCTTCATTTTAGTATCCCAGGCTTGTAACGTGGATCCAGTAATTTAGCAATGCAGTAGTCGTCAGTCTTAGTTTTAATGTGTTCAATGTGTGTATCTTTGGCTTTGCACTCTTGCATGAAGCCTGTCATGTGGCTTAAACTACCCACAGCTGAGGTAATTCTGTATCCAGCCCCCTGTGGTTCGAACAGCAGCACAGGGTCGTCATCCTCCTCCTCTTCCTCTGCCCGCTCTTGCCATCCACGGAACATGGCGCCTTGAGTTTGGGTGGATGGATGCTCAAGTACCCTCAATATCCTCCTATGCCCCTTCCTCCCCTTCTGCCATGCCTGCAATGTCCACCTCATCCTCTTCCACCTCCTCTTCCTGGATTTGTGGTGCACTGTCTAGTAGGCACGCATGTCCGAGATGATGTTTGAAACGTCTCTTGATGCAGCGTCCGCTCTGTGTCGTGTCCGAGATCCACCATCATCTGTTCCAGCAGACATATGATGGGGATGGTGTCACTGACACAGGCCTGATCTCCGTTCATCATCCTGGTGG